>NC_058405.1:150306853-150384988 GCF_002201575.2 Neomonachus schauinslandi
TTTATTTATTTATTTATTTATTTATTTATTTATTTATTTATTTATTTGAAAAAGCAGTCATTTTAAAGTGCCAATGAGTATCTGATTGGTTCTACAGATATCTTCCCTCACTGCCCCTCCTCCCCACTTTTATCACCACAATCCTCCCTCGTTTTGCTTTATATACTATAATCGAGTAAGAATCAGGGTGTGGAGTCTACATTTTCAACAAGGCTAGCCCACATCATCCTCTGATGCAAGACAATTTTCACGTCATTTCACGTCATTTGTGGCTCTGTAAAAAAGGTGCTACGTTCCTCTAACTTCCCATGTGAAAGTTGTCATAATTTGCCTTTTATGTATAAAAGTTTTCTACCATGCAGAAGGAGGGAGCCAAAGTCTGGTTTCATTTGTTGCCAACGGTTCTAGTTCAGGCAAGCCCTTCAAGTTTTGCCGCGTCGGGGAAGTCCCTAACTGCATTGCTTGACTTCCAGCATCAGACTTTAAACGTCTGGGCTGTTGAATTAGAACTCACATGTATGACGCCATGTTTGGATGTTATTGCACAGACGGTGTTGAATTTATTTTCCAAGTGAGTCGACTGTTGTCACGTGTGAGCCATTGTTACCTTTCCCATGAACCTGTGGGACTGGATCCTGAAGAACAAGGGTGTGGAACAGAGCCAGTCCAGCAGCATGTAGGGACTGCTTACCCCCTTCTTACTGCCCTCGGCAGGACCACACAGAGTTGGGTGGCAGCAGGAAAGCCAGGCAGCTGTAGGGGGGCAAGCCCAGGGGGCCCCATTCCGTGCTAGGCAGGTGGAAGAAACACATTCAGACCCCCTGACGACTCCGGGCCATGTGGCATAAGGGTGGCAGGATTAGGAGCACCAAGATCAAGAGACTGCTTCGTCAGGAGGGAAGTGGTCCTTGTGGAAAAAAGGTGTGTGGTAGTCTGTGGATTAAAAATCAGGACAGAGTGTCAAGAGTTATGATCAAAAGCTGTGCCCCCAAATTAAAGGAAGACCTTCACACAGTGATCATGTGGAAGGAAGCCTCTGACACTCACTGGAGAACATGGCTATTATGTCCCCTAGAATAAAGCAAGAGAGACAGTAACATTCATTTGAATGTTGCACCAAATACTGATGCATGTATTCACCTTTTAATCAAAGTTTCCTCTCTTTTCTTGGGTTCCAAGATTATGTGGTGTATTTGTTATGTATCGCTGCATGAAAAGTTATCCTAGCTTAAAACAACTGACGTATCTCACACAGTTGCTGAGCGTCAGGAATCAAGGAGTGGCTTCTCTGGATGGCTCTACCTCATGGCCTTTCTCACAAGGCTGCTGGTGAGCTCTGGGCCAGGGGGTGTAGACATCTGAATGCTTGTCTGAATGCTTCCAAGACGGCTCACTCACATGGCTGCTGACAGGAGGCCTCAGTCCTCACCACACGGGCCTCTCCAAGGGCTGCTCAAATGTCCTCATGACATGGCAGCTGTCTTTTCCCAGAGCCGGTGACCCAAGAACAAGGCAGGAGCCACAATTACTTTTATTTAAAATTGATCACGAAGACACATACCATCACTTCTGCCATCTTTTGTTCATTAGAAGTGAGTGATTAAGACCAGTCCACAGTCAAGTGGGGAGTGGGAATTTGGATCTACCTTTTAGAGAAGGAACTGTTGAAGAATTTTAAACTCCTACATATAGTATTCATCTAGTATGTCAGAAAATGTAGTATGCTCAGGGCCAGTTGCAGGATTTGTGGGACCCAGTGCGAAATAAACATGAAGGACCACTTAAGAATCATTAAGAATTTCAAGACAGTTGACAGCAGAGCATTAAACCAAGCATGGTCCCCTTCTAGGTATCAGGCCCTGTGCACAAGTGGGGAAGGTCGTCCTGAGTATAGTGGTGAAGAGCACGAGCTTTGAAATCAAGAGTTTGAATCCCAGCCCCACCGCTTCGTAATTGTGTGCCTCTTGGGAAAATTACTTAATATCTGTGAATTTGAGAGTCCATTTTTCTAAAATGGGCATGATTAATTTACCTTTCACTTAGAGTTTCTGTGAGGACTAAATGAAGTAAATACTTCAGGCTTATAGGAGGCACTTGAGAACTTGTGGGTATAATGATTACCTTTTTAAGAAGCTTTAGGGGTGGAGAAGAGAATGAGAACCACTGAGCTCATAACTCAGGTTGGTGATTTAGCTGATCGTCATAAACTCCTTAAGGTAGGAATAGCATCTCATGCTCTCTGTGCTACCAACATCGCTTTTCCCTAGTGTGAACCCATACGTTCATGAGTTCGAAAAATGTGTCCTGTAAACTACAACAAGAATGGCCAAGGTGATGTGTTTCAGAAATGGCTGGTTTCAACATTGTAAAAGGTCGAACCAAAGCTGCTATTCTAAGAAAATCCATGTAGGAAGATCAGTGTCTCTCATTGGCTGTTTTAACATGAGGCATTTATCAGTACCTTAGAAATGGTTGCCATGAACTACTTTCTATTAATAAACTCACTTGATGAGGCTGAATATTAACTGGGAATTTCCCATAGCAATAGTCTCTTTGAGTGACTCAAAAACCAAACGCCAAAACTAAAACTATTCCTGGGTGAGGTCTTCATCTTGGCAAAATTAGCTTGTGATACACTGTAGAGCTTCCGGCAGGTTCTCTGCTTCCTTTCTTAGGCAGCTGAGCGTGGCCCAGTGAACAGTGGGGTGGAATCTGTGCAAACCGCATGCCCACAGCCGAGGTGCGCCCTTCCCGGTGCTCCAGCTAGCCTGCTGCGAGGTGCTGCGTCACACCAGACACCCGGCCTCATTCAAAACCCCGTCAAGTGTTCCATGTACACCTTCCACTAGGCTCTGAACCACAGTATCCTGTTGGGCCCAGACGTCTTTGCGCATCTGGCAAAAATTACATACACCAGCCCATGAAGTACAGTCTACAGGACCAGAAATCCAGTACCGGGCCTTCAAGGGCTACTGAATGGTGCCCCCCAAAATTGATACACGTTCCAGGGGTATGGAACATGACGATCAGCTAACTCACCAACCTGAGTTATGAGCTCAGTGGTTCTCTTCTCTTCTCCACCCCTAAAGCTTCTTAAAAAGGTAATCATTATACCCACAAGTTCTCAAGTGCCTCCTATAAGCCTGAAGTGTTTACTTCACTTAGTCCTCACAGAAACTCTAAGTGAAAGGTAAATTAATCATGCCCATTTCTCCTGTTTCTTCTAAAAAGATGGTCTCAACAAGGACCTGAGTGAAGAAAGACAGAGGTACCAGTTATTTATCTGCATAGAAGATAAACAGAAAACATTAAGAAAAATAATGCAAGGGGTGCCTGGGTGGCTCAGTGGTTTGAGTGTCAGACTGTTGGTTTCGGCTCAGGTCATGACCTCATCGATCGTGAGATGGAGCCTCCTGTCAGGCCCTCTGCTCAGCTGGGCGCCTGCTTGAGATTCTCTCCCTCTGCCCCTCCCCCCACTTGCGCACAAACTCTCTCTCTCTTCCTCTCTCTCAAATACATGAAATCTGTAAAAGAAAAAGGCGCATTAACATCACAAAATAAACAAGCCAGGTGTGAGTGTAAATAGACTTTTTTCCCCCACTTAACTACAGGCAGTGCGGTGTTCTTAGCCAGAGTCTTCTATTTCTCAGGGAACTACTTTATTTATTCCCCAGTCCAAAATTAGTTCCCTAATTTGAAGCAGCAATAAACAAACATTACTAAAGAAATCCCTTGGGCTCCCTTCTCCCACACCCTATCCCCCCCACACACATTTTTTTCTGCTGCGTTGTTTGTTCTCAGTTCTTTTTGCCTTTGTGCTCAACATGAGGACCTGCAGCGGTTTGACTTTCTGAAATCTCTTTATAAGTCTCTTGAAAGACATTTAAATTCCATTTTGACAGGAAAGAATTAAATTCACGTTAATTTCAATCCATTATGTATTGAGTCCTAACAAACTTCAGTTACATCAAAGTATGGATTTTAGTACTCTCTTGGTTTTTAGGACTGTAATTCTCCTATTGGCCTGTTCTAGAAACCACTGTACAGTGGGCATGAATGGAGCCTCTGATGAGCTATTGCTCTAGCAGACTTGGAGAGAGATCCTCCCTTTCTATCTCTTCTTGAATTCCAATCTTTGCCCCCTCCTCTTCCTTTCCTCCCTTTCTTCCTTTGACCTCCCTTCCTTCCCTTCTGTCCATCAACGAAGAACTCCATAGCCATGTGGCTTTTCTCTTCAGACTCATCTCAGCACTGTCTTCATAAAGAAGAATGTGCTGGTCATTTGCCTGGTTGCTCTGGCATTTCCCTTGCTCTGTTCTCCATCATAGAGGACTACCTTTTCCAGCTTTTTTGCTTTCTGGTTTCCACATAGGCTGAGCCAATGGGAGGAATGGGTAGAAGGTTGAGGGGAGAGTTGGGAGTTTCTCTTTCTTTCTTTCTGTTTGGAGTGGTTTCTCTGGCAGTGGCTGCTGCTTCATGATTCCAACTGCTGTCAAATAGCCCCTCCCTTCGTGGTCTCAGCATCTGCCAGGAAGCCTCCCTCTGCGCTTCTAACTTCTCTGTGAGGATTCTTTCTTCCAGGCTCTGATAACACCACCCTCTCCCTGGGTTCCTCCAGCCTGAGGGGGTCGATGGCTTCTGACTTTTGTTAATCTTTAGATTAGCCTCGCCATCTCTACTCAACTCTTCGGTTCTGCTTCTTCCATCACATGTATAACAAGTTCCTGAATTAAAATCCCTTCGTTTGAAACACCTCTAGAAGTTTCTGTTTTCTCATCTGGGTCCTGACCGAACGGGGGGCTCCAGATTATAGCAATAATAAACAGCGGGGGAGCTTCCACCTTGGGGCACACGTGGAGGTGCTGGGAGAGAGGTGTGCTTGGAGAGAGCATGGAAGTTCTGCACCCCTTTCCACATATTTGATCCCACGTGTCTCTTCCATCTGGCTGCTCCTGAGTTATATCCTTTTACAATAAACCAGTAATTTAAAATCAATTTAAGAAGATTATAACCTTCCCTGAATCTCTCAAGTCTTACGAAGTCCTCATAAGCTGAATGCAGATGACAAGAAGTCAGAGAGTAGCAGAGCCTTAACATGGAGTGAATCCTAAATGACCACGTGGCAGGGCGCAGTCTACTGAACAGGAACCTCAAACTGACACACGCACAAGAAAGAAACAATTATTGCTTTCATGCCACTGTATATTTGGATGGTTATTTGTTACAACTGCTTATTTCACTCTACCAGAGGAGAATGTGAGCGATCCTTAGAGAAGAGATAATACTTAAGCAACAGCTTAAATCTTGAAAGTGTAACTTATATAAATAATAATCATATAATACGTATGCAAATTTTAATTGATTTTTGGACTGATGAGATTATCAGATTTACAGTGGTAATGGAATCTTCCTTGTGTATAACTCAATCAGCGGGTAAACGTGTTTAGACGAATGTGTTAGTAGGATTCTCATTCCCATCTGAGTGGGCACGTCCGGCTGTTGGCACCGCTGCCTCTGACTCCAGTGATAGGGTTTTGGTCAGTCATCTTGAACCTCCCCTGATAGTAACATATCTGTTTATGAGTCTGGGAAATATTTGCTATACAACAGTGGCTGGTAGCCCTCGGTGAAGTCAAGAGCCTTTTGGGAGAATCTGAGGACTGGCAGAATCCTCCCCCCAGAGAAATACGCCTTTGTGCCACAATTGTAAGCAAGCATGTGCACACACACATTCACATGCAAAACACACACACACACACACACACACACTTTGACGTAAATCCCAGTAGGATTATTGATCCTGGATTAAGAATCTCTCATTCCCCCAACGTGCCACACAGTTCTTGGTCACATATTACTCTTCTATCCATAATCAAGATGCCCTGGGTATGGCCTATGGATGTAGTTTTAGAAAGAATTTATTTTCTTCCCTTTCACCCGTTTTTTAAAAATACAAAAATCTATTAGACACTATTTGGAGACAGTCTTCCTTATTTTGGATTTATCCTGAGGCAGAAAGTTCCATGTCTTACTTATGTTAAAAGATTTCTCTACAGTGGTATTCAATGTTTCTGCACATGAAACAGTAATTTCCTGCTGTTTTGAGATATCTGTCTTTCTTATTGGCACCACATGAGATAAAGTTCTATAATTGGGGCAGAGATTTACGGAGTGTTATTGTTGAATGTATGTTTATGTTGCTTTCCTGTGGTGAAAGACCCATAACACAAGACTTCCGTTTTGGGATTGATCTGGGGCCTAGTGTAACATGTAGGCTGTAATAAGTCACGACAGATGCTGCCGATTCGGTCCCTGCTATCCCATGTGGGTTCCAGGGTGGATAATTTTGCTCATTCTTTTGGCCTTTGCTATGGCTTGTCAGGGACTGGACTCATGTTCATAACTCTGAGAAGTGCTCAGCTGTGAAATAAGTCCTGAAAAATGAAATGCAATTGATCCTGAGCCATTGTGATCTTTCAGACCCACGTAAGCAAGAAATAAGTATTTAAAGTGGCCCAATAAATCTTTTTGAGTTTAAAAAGTTCATAGATTAAAAATATTTATGAATTGACTTGCGCAGGAAGGCTGGGGAAAACATATGAGATGGAAAGCAGTGGAGAACATTCATGATAAGCCGAAAGAGGTCAGCATGGGTACCTCTTTCTACAGAAATAAGAATCCTTTAGCATCAAAGTATGGAACTGTATGGTAGAAGTATAGAAGACACCAGTTCCAAGATGGATTAAAAAGGAAAAATAGCTTTTAAAAAACCATCTATAGCTATTTGTTGTGGAAGAGGATAATACACTAAATTTCGTGAGGTTTGCTATAAGAGGAAAGAGGTAATCTTTCAAACTGAGCAATAAGAGCTATGCAGCACCCACAAAAGAAGATACTGGAAAAAATTTGTATTCATTCATTCATGCGTGCATGCATGAAACAAGAATTTATTGAGTACCTACTATATTCTGGGAACCATGTTAAACATGGGAATAAGGAAATAATAAGATGTGATTCTGTCTTCAAGATTGTCTCAGTGTAGTGAAAGAGAACGATAAGCAGATGCTGAGGCCTAGCAGTGTCCTGGGGCAGCATGAGGGATCTCATTGCCTGTAGGACTTGGAGGGCATTACAAAGGAGAGGGGAGTTATATCCATGGGATGACGGTGCCAAAGACCTGAAGTTAGACCGTGCATTCCTGGAAGGTTCCAGACCTTGACCATCATGTTCACCATCCCATCCTAGTAATGGAGCCAGCATAGGCCTGAGTAGGCACTCAAATACCTCTTAATGTAGGTCAAGTGTCATCTACTTCACTCTTTGGCCGTGGAGTAATGGTGCCTAACCACAGGCAAGAATGGGAGTCCCCAAGTATGAACCTCTTCTACGGCTGATAATCTAGAGTAATTACACACCAATCAAAATCACTCAGTGGGACCAAACCATTTAGGCATGGAAGAGCCCATGTGCCAAGAAATAAAGAGATTCTCTTTCTCATACCCAAGCTAAATCTGGGTGATGATAACTGCTTTAGGCTGATAAAGATTCACAAAGAATATCGAAAAGTTTTTAACATGCTTTTCAATTTAATGGAACTGTGGACTTGTAGAAGCATGTTAGACCCTGCAGGACCCCTCCCAGAGTAGATGCTAGTTTTCATACGAGTTTTAAGAAGACTTCAGAAGAGTAGGAATTTTTGAAGCAATTTATAGACCCAAAGCCCCAGAGGAAGGCATTTGAGGAAGGTATTTGACCCTGAGCTGTGTCGGGGTCATCTAAGATTTGGGTAGAACTTGTCAAGCACCCACTTGCTGAGATGGGGGTTGGGGCAGTTGAGAGCAGGCTTGGCAAGAGGGCCCCAGGGGGTCAAAGACATAAACGTCTGCTCCTTTCTCTTAGTCATATTGACATGTATGGATTGGGGGAGAAATACGCACATTTTGGTGTGTCTGATGGGAAAGGAGGTTATGCATCTCTTTAGTAGAAGTTATGCTTGCTTTGGAAGTTGGATTACTTTTCAATGCCCTGGCTCATGTGGCCCACTTCTTCCTCTGTATAAGGTAGACTCTGCCTTGCTGCTACTCTCTTAAAAGTTTTTCCAGCTTTAGTTGGAATTGAAATAGATCACCACTGTGAAGACTTCATAGGACCTGCTTTGTTCTACCTTGCTGAGAAAGTCTTTAAAATTGCTCTAAGATCCATCTGGAAATAATAACTGAGATGACAGGCCAGTTCAATTTACTTAAAGTAATAATATATGAAATTCGTTCACCAGTTCAACAATGTTTATTGAATATCTTGTATGTTCCTAGGCTCTGGGAATACAACAGTGAACCAAAGAGACAAAAATTCTGCCCTCATGGAGCTTCTCAACTTGTACAGAAGATGTTAAGATTGAGAACACTGCTGAAGCAATGAGCAAACCTGCTACCAAGCCTTGGCTCATATTTCCAAGTTAAATTTTGATTTATCTAGTCAATAGCACCTTAGCCTGGATTATATGTCATCTTAGTTGTTAATAAAGTACATTTTTTTTGTTAAGCAATTATCTTTCTCTATCAACATTTTCCTATGCTGATAGGAATAAATAAATGGACATTCAGTTTTAGGGACTGCAGCAGAAACCGAGTCTTACTTTTCATGTTTGCTAAATGGCTCTTCATTTGGGATAGACAGCCAGTATTTTTTTTTTTCCTTTGCCATAATATTTGCTTTTCCTTACAGTCCTCCTCGAGTCTCCTCAGCAACAAGATGACAAGCTCCCCAGTTATCATTAGAAAAATGAAAATGCTTTTTTAAAAAGATTGGAAAAAAGTCTAGCTATTTTTCAGATTGATTTATTGTTTTACAGCAAGTTTTTGCCATAATGGTACTAACATGCTACAGCTTGAGAGAAAATAAAAAAGACAATTATTTTACTAGTTAAAATGACAGAACGCAAAATTGTAAAATGTCGGGGGGAAAAATGCAGGCAATTTAAATTTCCTGGCAATGGGTCTACAATTTATTTGAAGGATCAGAGTATTCTGAGCTATGGACAAATGCATTTTGTGGAGGAAAAAATTACACTTGGCATTTCCCTGCCTGATTTTAGTGCTCAATTACATTGTTATGTTTTTATAAAGAATAGTTGCTTTTGATCTTCCCATAGGCCAGTACCTATAAGGAACCCTATCTGTGAGGTCTTTGGATTCTTCCTTTTTTTATCTTCAAAAAGCTTTAGCGAATTTTCCTGCCTGGGAGAAATTCTATCAGCCATTTTATCCTTTAAGATTCTTGTTGGCATTTATCTAGTGTTTTTAATTTTTTAAATTAATTTTATTTTTTATTGGATTATAATTGACATAACATGATGTTAGTTTGAGGTGTACAATGTAATAGTTTGATATTTGTATATATTGCAAAGGGATCACTAGTCGACAGTTCAGTCAACATCTATCATCATATGTAGTTCAAATCATCTTATTTTTTTCATTCTCATTGAAAATGAGAATTTTTAAGATCCACTCTCCTAGCCACTTTCTATCTACAGCTTCTTAAATACTTAGAGTAAGAGTAGTGTTTATTGTCCTGGAGGCTGAAAATGTCATAGAAATATTTTTTATAATACCTAATGTGAATTTCAAATAATACTGTATTAAGCATTTCTTTTCTTTTTTTAAGATTTTATTTATGTATTTAACAGAGAGAGATAGAGAGAGAGTGCGCAAGCAGGCCGAGCAGCAGAGGGAGAGGGAGAAGCAGACTCCCTTGCTGAGGGGGGAGCCTGACATGGGGCTTGATCCCAGGACCCTGGGATCATGACCTGAGCCGAAGGCAGACAATGAAGCATTTATTTTCAAACCACTCTTTAAATACATAAAAAAAAGTCTCTTTTGCATGAAACTATGTAAGATATACTAATTCAGTGTTTACTGGACTTAAAGATTTTATTTATTTATTTGAGAGAGAGAGAGACAGAGAGAATGAAAGCAGGGGGAGGGGCGGGGGAAGAGGGAGAGAGAGAATCTCCAGCAGACTCCCACCTGAGCAAGGAGCCTGACGTGTAGCTCGATCCCATGACCCTGAGATCACGACCTGAGCTGAAACCAAGATTTGGACTCCCACCCAGCTGAGCCAGCCAGGCCCCCCAAGAACACTTTTGAAAACAGAGTAAGCTCTCGAAGATTGTTCTTATTGTCATGGGCCTGGTGCTTTCTAATTGAATCACTCCTTTGATCTAGAGATCTACCATGTAGTTGGAGAGGCCAAACATTTATAAGAGAACAACTAGAAAGATTTTAGAACCTGGAACAAATTAATAGGTACTGAGAGGATGTGGCATCAAGATGTTACCACGGAGGAGAGGGCAGGATCCAATTCAAGAAGAGGGTCATGAATAGGTGAGAACTGAGTTTGGTCTCAAAGGATAAGTAAAGTGGGTGAAAACTAAGTGTTTGGGTAGGTAGATGAGAGAGAAGATGGCCAAAACAAAGACTCTTAGATTTTTTTAGAACTGGAGGCCCTTAAAGATGGTGTAAAATAACTAAGGACAGACAGCTTGAGCCTTCTGGTTAAAATTCTAAATTTAGCTGTAGATGGGGCCAGTGAGAACACATAAAATTATGACTTCTGGCTCATTATTTCTTTTGCTACACCAAAATGAGGTAGAAGCAGGTCGTGTGGGCCTTTTGTGGTTTATTTCCCCCAAAGTTGAATTAAAAAATTTTTTTTTAAGAAAGGCTCAAGTAGGGACGCCTCAGTGGCGCAGAGAGTTAAGTGTCTGCCTTTCACTCAGGTCGTGATCCGAGGGTCCTGGGATCGAGCCCCGCATCGGGCTCCCTGTTTGGCGGGGAGCCTGCTTCTCCCTCTCCCTCTATTGCTCGCCCTGCTTGTACTCTCTTGCTCTCTCTGTCAAATAAAATAAAATAAGATAAAATAAAAAATAAAATAAAATAAAATAAAATAAAATAAAAAGGGCTCAAGTTAAAAACACCTAAGATAAAAGAAAAACAACAAACCCTACACATTTAGTGGTAATTCTCTTCCTGGGAACACACAAATGTACTTTTATATCTACATTTTCCCACAAGGATTGCAGGATTTCTTTTGTTTTAATTTAAATCATTGCATGTTTTCATTGACCTAAAGTATACTTCTTATATTCTTTTCACTCCTGTAATTTGAAAATGTATGTTTTTCACCCTAAAATCATAATAATAGTCTTTCTGCTTCTTCATATGTTCTGCTTCCTTTAAATAGACTGATAGGAAAGTAAAAAATGCTTTTGTAGTTGGTGGATTTATTACCCATTCTTGACCGTTACTAGAACTGTAATCTGCTTCTCTTAAATTCAAAAGTTGTTGATTGATTGACTTTTAAAAGAATAGCCAAGAAGGTAAAAAGTATTTAAAAACCTCATGGTATGTCTTCAGGAGTTTGGATTTTGAGATTTATGAAAACTAGGTTAATGGTGTTTTTGAAAGAGAAGCAGAACTTTGCTCTAGAAAGACTTTTGGCTTTCTAATAGCTTCTTGGTTCATTTTCTCAGTGATTATTAGGATGAGTTCAACAGTTTCTAATATTTTCCTTTCTGAATTTGCTGAAAACCCGGGAGAGAGAGCTAGATCCTTCTAGAGGCAGAATTGTTTCCACATAACTAAATTCCCCATCTTTTCCTTGGGCAGGAGCTCCAAAATCTTCCTAAGTGTAGCTTTCTCAGGAGTCCTAACAGCACATACTTGTTCCAAACCTACTTTTTAAGAAAACTTGGCCCTATTCAAAGATGATAAGATGATAGATTTCCCCCACTCTTTCAAACCATTTGTTTACATTTGGTATTTGTGAACCTGCCATTTGAACTTGTTATTTTTTGGAAAGCTGGACCAGATAGAGAGGTCAGAGGCTTCCTTATTGCCAAGCTGCTATAAGTAACCTGTTTGGAACCAGAAATCAGACGGGCAAAATGGAAAAGTGAGTCTAAATGTGTCATCGGGTAGCAGGTCCATACACTGTTGGGAAGGCTGGTGTGCATTAGTCTAGGTTAGCAAGGTCCGTCCGAGGCAGTGTGACTGTGGTGGAGACTGTGGAGTCAGACTGCCTGGGTTCAAATCCCATCTCTGCCACTGTTTCCAGGGTCAGCTGCTATGTAACGACCCCTCCAAAGACAATCTCTCAATATTGTTGTGTCTCCTGATTCTGGGCACTGACGAGGTTCAGTTAGGGTTTCTCTCCAGGTCTCTCTCTCTTTTTTTAAAGATTTTATTTATTTGAGAGCGAGAATGAGAGACAGCATGAGAGGGAGGAGGGTCAGAGGGAGAAGCAGACTCCCTGCCGAGCAGGGAGCCCGATGCGGGACTCGATCCCGGGACTCCAGGATCATGACCTGAGCCGAAGGCAGTCGCTTACCCAACTGAGCCACCCAGGTGCCCTCTCTCCAGGTCTCTTATGCACTGTGGTCAGTCAGTGACTGGGGCTGGGGTCATCCCAAAGCCTTAGGAGCTCACATATCCGGCTGTAGGCTGGGTTCTCAGTTGGCACCATCCGCTGGAACATCTAGCCCTGACCTTGCATGTAGACTGAGCTTCCTCATCGCATGGCAGCCACGATCCAAGGGTGAGTGCTCCAAGAGAGGGCCAGGTTTGAAAGCTGTAGCTCCTTTTACCACCTAGAATCAGAAGTCATACAGCATCGCTTCTGCTGCGTTCTATTCATTAGAATCAAGCCACTAAGTTCAGCCATATTCAAGAGGAAGGCAATCAGACTCCACTCTTTAATGGGAGGAGTGTCAAAGAATTTGTGGACTTATCTTCAAACCACCATTGCCACGTATTAGCTAGAAGACCTCTCTGGTTTCGGCTTTCCTTGTCCATAAAATAAGAGCAAGAAAGAAACCCACGTCAGGTTTTGGTGAGGATTAAACAAGAATGGAACAGTACCTGATACTCAATATACCTTAGCTTTACCCCATTATCATGTCTTCCGCGGATCTGACTTGATGCAGATAGTGTCACCAGTGATGATACACTTCTAAGCGGATAGAGTCTGGGCAATTGCCACCTTTCCAAACTCTACTGGTGACATTTGACAAATCCCAGTGCCTGTGGTTCTTATGCCTCTGGGAACAGAGTTACTATATATGGTATGAATTCTTTGGTTCACCTCATTTTAGTGACAGTTTCCAGATATAGGTCAGTCCATTTAAACCTGGCCCCATTTATGGCAATTTATTTCATTACAGGATAAAGTAGTTAGAATCATGAGTAATAATTACTGTGCCCACATTGCTTTGAACACCTTAGCCAAGTAATCCTCACCTCACCCGGTGAGTAAGGTTGGAGGAGCACCCTGCCCTCCCCCGGGATGAGGAAACCGGGACCTGGGTCAAGTGGCTTGTTCTAAATTGCACCAAGAGGCAAGAGGCAGGCTGGAGTGAGAAGCTGGAGGTTCTGACTCTCTGGTCCCTCCAACATGCTTAAATAATATGCGGACTAATACCCCATCATTGATCATTACCCAGTGGCCATTGATGCCCTATTTTCAGATACATATGGGTATTTAAAATTCCTTTTATCTATCTTGTATTTTTTTTGTAGCAGAGAATTGGCCAGTTTCTACTTAGCATAATGTGAGATATTAAAAACCTTGTAAGTAAAAGGATACTTTGCTACTCAATACAATTCCTTTCTCTTTCGGTCAAATTAATCCTTTCTGATATTCTTGGGTAGCCGAACTTTTTTATCTAGGGCAGAAGGAGCAATTGAGAACACTCCCAGTCTTCGCTGGCATTCGCCCCCAGGCTGCCGCCTATTGTCCCCCCCTCCCAGTTATTACATTTCTTGTTTGATGTCAGTAAATTCAGGAGTAAAACAGGTATAAGGGCCGTGCTCTCTCCGTGGGTGCTGAGCGAGGACGCCTCCCCTTTCTTTCTTCTCTTCCGTTCCTGGCCCCATCTAGGCTAGCCCTCGGGTGCGCAGGCTGCCGCTCGCGCTCACCGGGGGGCGCTGTGCAGCCGGCACCGGGCGCCCGGAGGTGAGTCGGCTCGGAGGCGGTGGCTTCGGGTCCTGCCCGTGCGCGGAGGGGCGAATCCCAGGCGGCGAGGTCGCCGCCCCCGCCCCTCGGCCAGCCCCTCCGTCTGCGGGGGAGAGGGGAGTGGCCGCACGCCTCCCGCCGCCGCCGAGCTCTCCGCAGGCGCCCAGCACTCTGCAGTCGGGCGCGCACCGGAGCCCAGCCGCGGCGCGTGGAGGCGGTGTGGGAGCGCGGGGCGCGCAGAGGGCCGGCAGCCGCGGGACAGCGTCCGCCCAGCAGCCTCCGTCGAGCAGCAGCCGCGGGAGCTCCGCAGCTTCGCGGTGGGCCCGCGTCCGGGAGCGCGAGGACGACCAGGAGGCGGAGCGGCGCCCGGCGAGGTAGCGCGAGCGCTTTCCCCCCTCTCCCCTGCCCTGTCCGCTCGCTCCGGCCGCGGCCCGCCAGGGGCAGTAGAGCGGGCGCCTCGTGCCTTTGTGCCCGAGGTGCCCGTGGCCCCGCCGCAGCCCGCGGGGCACGCGGCAGCGGGGGCTGAGGCGCGCTCCTCCGGGCGCGGCGGCGCTGCGGCGAGAACCCGCGCACGCTGGAGGTCGCGCGGGGTGGTCGTGACTCCGCAGTTGCTTCGGGGGCGGGTGCGGGAGAAGAAGGATTGTAAACTAAGTTGCTCTTACTTTGCGCCATCCTCCTTGTACCTGCGGGCAAAGTGGAACCCAGATCTTCCTCGTTCTCACCCACACCCCCTCCTTTTCTCTGGCCCACAGCTGTTTCCTGGCCCCCTGGTTCTATGGAAGGGCACGGAGTGGCCGCCTCAGGGAAGGAAAGCGTAGGGAGAACAATGGGGCGTCCTGGGGAGTGGGGTTCAGGTGCGGCGTGCCCCGGCGGCGGCGGCGGCGGCGGCGGCGGCAGCAGGGGAGAGGGGGTCCAGCACCCGATGGGGCGTCCCGCGCGTGCAGCTGCGCTGTGCTCCTTTGTTCCGCCGCGGCGGAGGGGGCTGCCCTGGGTCTCGTTTCCTGCCCGGGATGGGATTGATTCACGGTCGTTGGGAGAGAAGGGGAGGGAGCGGGGCCGGAATGAAAACCAGATTAGGAACCGGAGTCCTGGAGGGTGCTTGCTGGGGCTGGGAAGAGGGTTGGGAAGGGGTTGATGAGAGTGCATTGGAGAATTCATTGCCAACACACAACATTTTGTCCACGGGCCGTGTGGGTTTCTGGAGCTCCTTTGTAATGCTTTGTTCAGACCGGCCGAGCGTTTATTGCCGCAATAAGTTGTGCACTTCCTTGAGTTCTAGGCGCTCCCAGGGTTAGTTTGCTGAAGTCAAATCTTAGTTACTTTGGAAGAAGACTTGTTTGTTTGTTTTTGTTGTTAGGGATCAGGGTATTTGTGTGTAGGTGTGTGCCCGTGGACCTGTGTGTGTAGCTAGTGGATATTGGCTTGAATGGGTAGGAGGCAAATTTTATAGAATTGATTTTGACGTAAAATAATTTTCTCCATTGTAATATAGTTTAACAATTTTCCGGGAATGTTTGAGAGGAAACCGCTATAAAATTAGACATTGCTAAATAAATGAATCAGATTATGTAACACTGAGTTGAAAAACCCTTTTGCAGGCTTTCTCAGAAAACACACCCCACACACCCCAGTGTCGGGAGTTTGAGTTGAAGACCCACTGCTTCTGTGCTTTCACTCCCCAATGTGGGCCACCCGGAATAAGAAAGAGAACTCATACCATTATGGTCAATGGGAATTTTTTTTTTTTTTAGGGGGAGGTAGAATTAAATGTAATATGGTGGACATTTGTTGAGTGACCCTTTTCTAGATTGGAATCAAGAAACCCAGGAGGAAGGGTTGACCCGGGGAGGGAGCCAGGGGGATTGAATGATGAGTGTTTTTGAATGGGGTATTCCAAGCGAAACAGTTTGGGGAGGAGGCTGACATTTCCAGGCATTCATGGTTTGTGCCTATGGGACACTGGTGGAAGGATCCCAAAGTCGGGCTGAAGGTTCGAATTACTGTGGTGATAATTGAGGAGACATCCAGTTCTAGTAGTCTGGCTGCAGGCAGGGGTGGCAGAGGACCCAGCGCTTCCTCTTTGACAACTCTGAGGACCCACGGTTAAACCGCCCCACTGGGCATTCAATTTAAGACAACCAAGTCTGAAAGCCTCTTAACCTTAGAAGGGGAATTAGGAGCTTACTCCAGGGGGAAAAAATGTTTCCTGCCCGCGAAGTGGTAATGGAAAAGAGCTGTATAAGCTGCTGCTGAGGGTTTGTCTTTTTTCGTGGGGGATGCGGTCACATTTTCAGGCCAGGCTGAGAAGCAGTGGGACTTGTCCTCAGGAGCCATTATGCTGTGAAGTTGAAGTGGGATGTTGTCCAACCATCAAGCTGTTTGTTGTTATAACTAACACACTGCCTGGCAAAACATGGTGCCACAGGCAGCAAACAGAGGGAACAGAGGGAGACTTCGTTATTGTTGTTGTTGCCATTTTGGACTTTTCATTTATGTTGTGAATTGTTCTGTAAAATATAGCACAGTTGGATTCCTCCCAGCTACTCATCGGAATATACATTGACAACAAGGAAGCCCCAGACTGTGTTAATTGCTACTGGAGACACAGAGGTGGGGGTGGGGGGTTCTCTTACATAGCTTGTCTCTGGCCATAGGCTCTCCTGGTGGGTCTCCCATTGTGTGGTGAGGCTGACTACTGGCTGCACCCCCTTCATGGGTTGGGATGAATCATCACTTCATCAAGCCTGGTGTTAAAGACTCACTCTCCCGGGTTGCTGCACAGTTATGCAAAGCAAAGAGGAGCTTCTGACCTCAGTGGGGAAGGAGTGGGGGGTAGGAGTGGTTTGGCGAAGAAGGGATCCTCCGTGTGAGATCCATGTTTTTAGCATTTGTCCCCCCTTTGGGTGAGGTTCTTCCCTCTTCCCCCTCCCTTCTACTATTTTTTAATAGCTGGATATTTGGATTTTTATTAAATAGCCTAACAATAATTGTCACTATCATTTAGTAAGTGTTTACTATGTATAATGGGTTTTGCATACATTACTGTAGGAATCCTCACAACTTGCTAAAGTGGGTATTATATCCACTTGACAGTTGAAGCGAGGCTGAGGGAGTTTACCAGCTTGCCTCTTAACACCCTACTTGTGTAGGTAACTAGTAAATGTTGGAGGTGAAATTGGAACTCCCATCTCTGATTCCAAAGTCCATATTCTTTTTAAGTAAATGCTGTATGGTATGGTATCTTTAAAAAAAACTGGAATATCAGCAGCTTGAATATCTATTTGATTGGCCTTTTGCAAATTTCTTACCACTTTCCCGAGTATTATCATATTCGATCCTTTCAGAAACCTCTCTGGGGACGCCTGGGTGGCTCAGTCGGTTAAGCATCTGTTTTTGGCTCAGGTCATGATCCCAGGGTCCTGGGATTCAGCCCCATGGTGAGCTCCCTGCAGCTTCTCCCTTTCCCTCTGCCCCTTCCTCTGCCCTGTTCTCTCTTTCTCTCTGTCAAATAAATAAATAAAATCTTAAAAAAAAAAGAGAGAAACCCCTGAGATAGGTTTGGAAGTCACAATTAGTTACATCACAACTCTTAAAAGTGTATTTGCTAAAAAGCTTTATGCTGTGTGATGGCCTGTGTGAATAAGCTTTAAGTGAAGGCAACTTTATTTTTAAGAAGTTAGGCTGCCAACATTTAAAAATAAGTTCTTTTTTGGAAACATTTAAAAGTGGGTGGAATGGAATAGATCTTACATAGTGTCTAAGCATTTTATATTTATTGACATCCATTTTAGCTCTTTTTATATTACAGCCTTTCATAGAACAGCACACTTTGGAGACCCAATGCCAGAGTGTCTTTTTAGAAGAGAAATACGGAGGAAAGGAATGTGATTATAAGGAGGAAGTGGGACATCAGAATTGGAAACATACGCAGTAGCAGGCCGTGGATTTTCCCAGCACATTTTGGGCCTGGCAGTCGCCTTTTACAGAAGACATTCTTCCTTAGGGAAGTGTCAGGGATCTTTCTTTACAGTACCTCTGAGATCATCAAATTTCTGTGCTCATGGGAACACATATTCCATGGAATTTCTGGGCTCATCCTGTACCCACAGGGGAAGTGAGCTTAGGTGTCCGTGTGAAAAGGGAATGGAAGTGGTTTCCAGTCCTGGGGGTGGCATGGAGAGTGGTCGTGGGCAGGAGACACCTGACCTTGACCCATGAGTGACTGCCGAGTGCAGGAGCGGAATGGATTTTAACACTTGGCATCATTGATTGTTTATGGGTTTCTCTAGAATAATCCTGGGCAAATGGAAAAGTCAATATTGGTTTTTTGGGTTTTTTTGTTTGTTTGTTTCAAAGATAAGATTGTAAAGACTGAAAGTTCTATCTTTACTTGTTTAATTATTTCAAATAATGATAGGACATCAGTTGGGGTCTTCAGGGACTGTGGTGTAGGTGCAGTAACCTTTGTCTCTTGTCATTAAATCCCCCTTCACTGGATATTTGGAGGAAGGCAGACACGTGGTCTGCTGGGCTCTATCAGGGACCACCTTCCAGCTTACCCGCTGAGCAGGATAAAGGATGCCCCACAGCATCTCGCTCCTATAACCTTTCGTAGATTTCTTCTCCGCTGTCAGTACCTTCTTCATCCATCCATATTTTATTAAGCACATGGTTGATGGGAGGCCATGCATTAAAAAGCAATAAAGGAAATCCATTGTGCCTCAAAGGACACAGCAGGGCAGGCCACTGTGCCCAGAGTGGATGTTGGGGAAATGAAGAAAATGACTGTGACAGCTGTGGTGACCAAGGCCACGCCAACACTCGCTGCCCAGACAAAAGCTGAAAACAAACAAAAGCGAGAGAGTGGGAGGAGACTGAGCACGGTGCCCGCTCCGGCTTTGTCCTCGGTGGTTTCATTTCCTCCAGCCTCTGGTGGTGTGAAAGGGGTCAGGTCTCCGAAAACCTGCCTCTGAAGGTTGGGTTGGTTGGGATGTTAGGAAGCAGCATCCTGGAGGAGAGCGTGGGGGATCCTGTTTGGATTCTGAGGATGTATAAAGTGCCATTCCATGGGAGAAGGCCCTGAGTCACGTGGCTGGCTCTGGCCCCGGGTAGGTTCTTGGTGCCTCCCGCTTCCTCCCCTCTCCACCTGCCAGCATCCTGTCCTCATTCTGTGGTCAGCCTGGCTGGCGAGTCACTCCTGCTAAGGCTGTTCACGGACTTCAGCCATATTTGCCTTGTGGACAAGAAATGCTGAGTCCCCAAAGAATGAATCATTCATATTTATATGATGTTCATGCTGTTGTTCGTCAAGTGTTGGGTGCTTTCTTTGTGTCAGGCCTCATCCTGGGCACTTTGTTTTCTTTTCTTTTTAAGGTAGGCTCCACATCCAGTGGAGTTCCTGTCTACCTCGAACTCACAACTTTGGGATCCAGACCTGAGCTGAGATCAAGAGTCTGAATCTTAACCGACTGAGCCACCCAGGCGCCCCCTGGATATTTTCTGTAGCTTGTTTATTTAATCCTCACTGCAGTCCTTCAGTAGGAGATACTTGTGGATGAGGGAACTGAGTAATTTACCCAGGGCTGGTAGAGATTAAGCCCAAGACTGTGTGCTTTCCAGAACATGTTGCTCTCATGGTGCAGTGTTCTTTGAAGCTTTGGGCCACTCTTAAGGAAGTTGTTTTAAGGAGTTCGAGGGAGAGCCTACTCTGACAGTCTCTCCCTCCTGGCTTGCTTCCTTTGTCACCTGGAGTCAGGGTTCCTGTGGGTGTCCTTGGCCAGTCCAGAGCTGGGCGGGTTGGTTGAAATGCTTCTCGGTTTCTCCTTTTCTGGGCCTTGTGCTTGGCTCTCCATGGTGCCTCATTCTCCCCCAGATGATCGTGACTTGGTGAACAAGATTCAGCCTGCTGGTGAGGATCCAGCTTGCCTGGTGATCTTTCTTACCCTCTCCCAGCACTTCCTTAGCTGCAGGAATTAGATGGCCATTTGGGAGTTTCCAGGGGCTTTGTCTGGTCCTCTGGTCTCCAGTCTATCCAAGAGCAGTATGTATGCTGCTGGGCATCCAGCTGGAGTTCAGGGTCTGATGTATATGAATGAAATGGTGTGAGCACCACTGCCTAGCTGGGGCTTAGGGAGTAAGACTTTGGACAAGGCGGGGAGGAAGAGGGTTGGTATGGAATTTATATTCTTTCAAGACAGGCAGTTTTAGAAGTTGAAGTCTGGAGAAAAGTGAAAATTGACATTCTTACTTTGCTTATCAGATAAACTCTGAGCTTCTAAAAATACCAGGTGCCTGGCTTTCCTTGATAGCTTGAGAGGCCAAGAGGAACCCAGGTGTGTACCTTCCAGGGACTTTCCCATCTATCCTGCGAGGACTTGGGAGGCTTGGAAATTGCCCAGGTGGCTTCATCTTGCCGTGTGAAAATGAGAATACAATTCGAAATTGTATCTTACACAGTTTTAAACTTGTTAAAAAAAAAAATCAGCATCCTTAAAGAGCTCTTCGAAAATGGAATTGAAAAGACAATGGAACAGATTGTTAACAATTGGCTTTGGTTAACTCTGTGTGTGCCTGTCATTTTCCTGCTGGTTTCGTAGAAGCATTTTTCATACACTTCAACCAAAACAAACAACAACAACAAAAACTCTTGTTTTTTTTCCAAAAAATTTTCGACCTTGATTAAAAAATCCCTGCCAGCCCTGCGTGCATTTTCCAATATCTCTTCTCTCTCCTCCCTGAGAGCTGCTTCCTTTGAAATTTCTTTATTATTAGACCCTGCAATGCTATTCGCAGTTCTTAGCTGATCATTTTTTCCTTTGAAAGTACTTCAAAAGGATCATCATGATTTTATTCATTTTAGAATCCCAGCTTAATAAGTGCTCTTATGAAAAGCTTAACTTTTGTAAACCCTGGGCTTATAAATTTTTATAACCCAGTGCACAAGGCTAGTGCTTTGAGGGCACTGTGCTCACAGTTGTAATAAGTTGACCACAGTTTTGATCTACCCTGATGTGGTGAGCCATCTAGGAGAAAGTTCTCATTTGCCTCGAAATCTTCAGGGTGTTGAGATGTATTCATAAAAATAAATGAACTGCCACGCTGGGTCAGATTCAGGCGTTGGCCTTGTGCAGCAACAGAATACCAAGTATTCTGTGACGTTGTCGGCGGGGGGGCGCAGAGTTAAACTTCATGGCTTTGTAGGGTTCCTGGATCTCTTCAACATCTATAATTACATAATCTCTTAAAAGCCTCTCATTGATATATTTAAGTTCATTATGTTCAAATTCTTGAATTGTTTATTTTTATTCTATATTCTATACATTTCACACCTTTAAAGGTAGAACTTGATAGTACTGGTATTTTGACTTCCAAGTGCCCAATTTTTGGAATGGTAGAGTGTTAAAGTTGAAAGAGCCTAAAGGTCACCGCTGTAACCCCTTCATTGTATTTAAGACCTGTTCAGGCTCATAAAGTTGACTGGGGATAGACCTGGGAACTTGATTGGAGTCTCTTCTTGCTCAATTTTCCTTCTAGGGGACTATCTCACTGTCTCCCCAAACCCGTCTAAATTCAAGCTTAGTGCCCATTCCCTAATAGTTGATCCTCTTTTGACTTCACTGTTTGTGCTGTTAGCATTCCTAATCATCATCTGGGCTTGGGATTCCAGAAGCATTACCTACTTCCCGATTTTCTGTGACCCGTCCATTCATCCAGTCGGTTGTTATGTTTGGTTGATTGTTGCCTTTTATTTCCAAATCCTTAAGCCTCTATTCTGGCTCAGCCCTCTAAAAGGCTGGGTTAGTGGAATGTAGCAATTTCCAAAGTGGGTTGTTCCATAAAAATTAGTAAGTTGAAAAAATACCCATAAAGTGAGTAGATGGTGTATAGTGATAAAGGTATCCTTGGAGAAGTAGGTGTTGGCTAAACAACATTTTGAATAAGTTTCTTTGCAGAAAGGCTTCTCATGGCCTTTTATTTGTGACTGCAGACTGTGATTATCCCAGAGAGAGATACAATATGCACGTGTCCCCGTTGTGTGACCATTGGAGCACTCTGGGCGGGCTCATTATACGATCACACTGCTATCGTTCCTTAACGGTACCATTTCTAGATCCATTACTAGCTGACTTTTTGTGAGAATACTTGTTTGATGTGAGCCACACTTGGTTCACTCTCAGATGTATCTTATCCTTGTTTCCTCATTTATTCTCCTGGGTCTTTCCTTCCCCCTGGAAGCCCCTCTCCGCCTGTTACACAGCTTTCACAACCCAGTTGTGTTAATCATTTTTGTCAGTTTCCCCCAGACTCTTGCTCTTCTGAACTTACAGCATTTATTGTTTCACAGCTTAAAAAAAAGAGAAAATATTTGAAACAGTCAGAATATTGAAAGTAACATTGCGTACCTATAATAGTTAAATTGCTGGAATTCGCAAAGGTGACATTTTCCATATTTGTGTCTGTTGAGGTATCACACACACATTGTATTCTTCTCTTTCTCCACTGGTAAACTTGTACATGTTACCCAAGCATGGGGCTTGTTTTTGTTTTTGTGTTTAAATTTTGTGTTGTTGGTGTTGCATTGCATTTAGATAGTATTCAGGGAGAATTGCCATCTTTGGGGCTATGAAGCCCAAAAGCTATGCAGCTTGCCATCTGCAAACTGATACACCTCTCTATTTATCTATGTCTTTTATGTCCTTCAATGAAATTTTATAATTTTACATGTAAAACTCTTTTATGTCTTCTGTTAGATTTGTGCCAAGGTGCTTTATGGTTTTTGTGGTCATTGTGAATGGTCATGGGAATTGAATTGCGTGTCATATTTCTGACTGGTGTCACTGGTGTACAAGAATGGTGTTGATTTTGTATTTGTTTATCGATAGTTCTTGGCTGATCAAGTGTATATTTAAACTTGTGTTTGTTCTTAGAGCCTGAAGTTGGGTGGCTTATCTAATAGAGCACAAAATACCAACCTGTAATGGAAATGTCACAATTTTTTTTTTTAAGATTTTACTGACTTATTTGACAGAGACACAGCGAGAGAGGGAACACAAGCAGGGGGAGTGGGAGAGGGAGAAGCAGGCTTCCCGCGGAGCAGGGAGCCCGATGCGGGGCTCGATCCCAGGACCCTGGGATCATGACCTGAGCCGAAGGCAGACGCTTAACGACTGAGCCACCCAGGCGCCCCGGAAATGTCACAGTTTTTAAAATTACTGTAGGGATGCCTGGCTGGCTCAGTCAGAAGAGCATGAGACTCTTGATCTCAGGGTTGTGGGTTCGAGCCCCACGTTGGGTGTAGAGATTACTAAAAAAAATAATAAAAAAATAAAATAAAAACTGTTCCTTTAAAAAAATAAATAAAATTACTGTAATACCTTTAGAAGTAAAGGGAGGTGACTTTTTCGTTCTTTAATGTATGCATTCATTCATTCATCAGATGTTTGGGCGCCTAGTGTGCACTACCACACTAGGTGCTGAATCTTTACTGGTGATCAAGCAGACATGGTTTCTGCTCTCACGGCGTATGAGGAGGGAGAGACTTTGCAGAAATGAATGCAGATATTTATGACATATTTATGAATTGTGATGGGTGCTGTGAAGGAAAAGGACAGGGGGCTGTGAGTATAAGAAGGGTGGGGAGAGGCGACAATAGATTGTGGATACAGGGAGGGCGGGTCTGAGGACACTGACATTTGTGCAACCACTTGGGGGCTGAGTTGGTGCTGGAGGGGAGAGAAGCCTGAAGAGCTTTCCAGGCAGTGAAAACCAAACCAAGCTCAGAAGCCCTGAGATGAGGCTCTGCTGTGAATGGTAGATTGATGGAAATTTTAGTAATCAACGACTTAAATTTTTTGTTATTGCCTCTTAGTAAACCGTCATCCTAGTGGTATTACATACTGTGTGAATTACGATGACATGAAAATATTTATTTTGGATCAGTATGTTCTCCTTCCTCCTCAAATGAAACTGCTCAAGTGAAGAGAGCTACCTCTGTGATGTGGCTTGAACTGGGCTACTGTCCATCCTCCATCCCCGACCCCCCCGACCCCCCCCATCTGAGTGCTGCCATTACCCCACGCACTGGCTTCTGCTAGACACATCGGGATCCTGCTCAGACTGGGGCCTTGCTCTCTGGGTCTGGAGAAGCCCTGTCTGCCCTTACTGGGATGGGTCTTGAGCAGGGCCACCTTTGGCTCTTCCGGTGGCTAAGCCCTTGCCCCCCTCTCTCTGGCACCTTCTCCAAATACACACTGAAGGCTTTGGGGGTAGTGGAGGGGTCCGGTGTGAGTTACACACACCTCACTCCATTGGAATCATGGCTCTTTGGTCGTTGAGGCTTTGCGCCTGGGACAAGTGTGATGGAGCGTGGTTCACTCTTACGGGCCTCAGTGGGAGGCAGTGTGGTGTAGCGGTTACAGGCCAGCTCTGGACAAAGTATTGGTTTGGAGACTTGACTCTTCTGCTTAGGAGTCCATGACTTGGGGCATGTTGCTTAATTTGCCTCTGCTTTCTCATCTGCAAAATGCGGGTCATAACAGAGCCTTCTTTCGGGGGTAGGATTCAGTGTGTTAACATGTGTGTGTCTAGAAGAGTGTCAGCAAACACTCCACGTAAATGTCAGTTACTTCTTCTTGGTCTTTCCTGAAAATGGGTTCCTGGGGTTCTTCCTCTTCCCAGCCAGATGCTCAGATCCGTTTGAATCCAAGCAGCGCGTATAATTTATGATTTGATACGGCACTCTGGTTACGCCTGAAAAAGATGAAGGAATAGAGATGGCAGAGAAATAAACCAAAATGCTATCAGTGATTGTGTTAGGGCAGTATACTCTGGTGACTTGCTCTTACCCCTCTGATTTTGTGCATCTTCTCTAATCTGGTTATGTTACTTCTGTACAAATAATAATATGATAAAACCTTATGAAAAAAGGCTAGGCTGGCAGTTGCCCTAGTGGGTCGTTGAAGTGGGGCTGGAAGAGGGGGACGCCTGGGTTCCACCTCCTTGGATTGCATTTACACGAGGTGGTGGAGTACTTTCCCATTTATGCTTACTGTTGGAGAAATACAACAGTATTTATTGAAAGCCTTTAGTAGAACTATCCCAGTAAGTTAGACGGTGGGGGGATGCAGTTCCTCCTGGAACCCTTTATTCTCTGTTTCTTTTTCTGTCTTTGTTTTCCTTTTTTGTTCCTTCTTGCACTCCCTGAGTGGGCCTCCAGCCATCTGTTACTCACTCTCCTTTGGGCTCCTCTTACTCCCCTCCCCCTTGAATATTGTTCCTTTTAATCCCCCACCTTTCTCCTTTCGTTGCTGTCCTGTAGAAGTGATGCATACATTTCTATAATTCAAAGAGTAAATTTTATTTATTATTAATTGTAAAACTAAATGTAACTTGTTGCCCTGAAAAATCTAAATTGAGCAGTTTTGTTTACTCACAGCTATAATTAAATAATTGATTGATTTACTTACTAACTAACTCCTTAACCTCTGGGGGGGGGTGTCCTGTGCCTCCTAAAAGCACCAGGAATCTTGGGGTATTGGGAGGCTGAGAGCAAGGGAAGAGTGAGGGAATGCTGAAGTTAAGTTTTTCCTCTTTCCCTATTTTGATTAGGGTGATCTGTATTGTTACCATTTCATTATGTGTCAGAATTTTTGAGCCTTTCCCAACTGGAAGAACAGAATTCTGGAAAATTACCAAAATGCATTTTTACAAAGAAAATGTTGCCAAATCTGACACATTTCCTCAAAAGCCTGTTGATTTTAATTACTTTTTAAAAAGTTCAGTGAGCTTTCCAGCTTTCCTTTCGTGCCCTCTTGTATAATTATGAGCGGAGAAGAAATGGGCTTTCCTGCTAAGTTCGTTTTATCTGCAGGAATTTATCTGTAAGCTGTGGCATCCTCTAAGTATCCCAAAATAATACTGACACAGATTTCAAAGAGGAGATGACAGCAGTGTTGCCTGGCCTGAGTGGAAGAGCTCTTTTCCTTGAGAAATATTGCCGATTGCAGTGACATTTCACAGCTGAATGTGAAATCTAGTTGAGGGGATTTAAATGAGGTGATGCCTTCCTATACCTGATTTCACAGTTTATAATGTTTTTCTTTTTTTTTTTTTTTAAAGATTTTATTTATTTATTTGACAGAGAGAGACACAGCGAGAGAGGGAACACAAGCAGGGGGAGTGAGAGTGGGAGAAGCAGGCTTCCCGCGGAGCAGGGAGCCCGATGCGGGGCTCCATCCCAGGATCCTGGGATCATGACCTGAGCCGAAGGCAGACGCTTAACGACTGAGCCACCCAGGCGCCCCTATAATGTTTTTCATCTCTAACCACAAATGCCCAATTTGAATGTAACATAAATATTTATGAGCATTCCTTCTGTGTGTTAAGGAAGTCTGTACAATTGCAGTAAAACCTAGCTTTATAGAATGGGTATAATTAGGAGTTCATATTTATTTTTCAACAGGTTTCATCATAGGAGTCCTTTGCATCAGAAACACTATCTACACCACTTCTGAGTGAGGCAGCTGTCCGAGAAGGTATGTTTGTACGTACACCTCTGCTGCACACCACGTTTTGGCACAGACGCTCCCAGGTGCGGGCGTGATTTTGGTGGCTCTTGCCTGTTTCATTTCATTTAACCCAAAAATGGAGGAGGAGAAATTTGTTGAGTTTGTTGGTATGAGGCATCCAAGGATAGGGCCTGAGGGTTGAAGAAATAAAGGTAAAACTGTCAGCCCCACCTTAATACTTGCCATTTGTTGCCAATGTGGGAAACAAACAAAAAGGTGTAGGTAAAATATTAAAGGAACAGTACCAATTGACGTCCTTAGGGGGCGACCAGTTTTCTGTCTCATGGACTCCCGGATGGAAGAGCTGTCAGCGTCTCTCCTCTTCGGATGGAGAACATGTCCCTCTTTACCTGGTGGACATTGGATATGGAGGTGGCTTCACCTTCTGTGATTTAGCTTCCAGCTTGACATTTGCTCTCCTGGCAGCAGGTTGTGTGTGATGATGATCTTTTCTTACTAGAACACTTAATAACCATGGCAGATGTTGGGAGCTCGGTTCCACAGTTGTACAGCTGTTTATATGTCCAGTTGGATTTCTCGAAAGAATGAATTAGTTTTTTTAGGATCTCATGCTGAGGGCTACAAGGATAGTAGGATTTAAGGGGAAATTTATTTAATGGGAGTTTGCATTGGACGTTGCAACAGCGCGGATGTGGAATGACAGCTGAAGGCAGGTCTGGAGTAAACCTCCCATTTATCCTTCAGCGAAGCAATTCTGAAAGTCCAAGATGGCTGGAACTCTCATTGGGACATTGTATACTAGAGAGTCATCTTAAGAACATTCCAGGGGCGCCTGGGTGGCTCAGTTGGTTAAGCGACTGCCTTTGGCTCAGGTCATGATCCCAGGGTCCTGGGATCGAGTCCCACATCGGGCTCCCAGCTCAGCAGGAAGCCTGCTTCTCCCTCTCCCACTCCCCCTGCTTGTGTTCCTGCTCTCGCTGTCTCTCTCTCTGTCAAATAAATAAATAAAATTAAAAAAAAAAAAAAAAGAACATTCCAGAAAGTTTGGAAAATGGAGGAACTATCAACTCTGGTCATTTCTGAATATTCCTTTCCACGCTTTTTATGCCTATGTTTTAAGATCTGTATTGTTGCCGAGTTTTTGAAATCAATTTTATAGTTGTGTATTATTCCACTGAGTACCATAATGTCCTCATTTCTTACAGTTGGGCATTTGGGTTGCCTCCACCATTTTGCTGTTGTGAGTAATACATTGATTAACATTGTTGTACATAGAACTTTTTCCATATTTCGAATATTGATCTTCTGACAGTAGATGTTGAGAACAGTGATAGTTGGAATGTGGGAGGGTTCCCTGGTTCCTTTGAGAGGTCAGGAATGGCTGGCACACACAGGCCCGAAGGGGACGGGTTCTCTTTGGGATACGGGGCCTCAGGGCAGTGAGTGAGGCTCGGCAGACTGCCCAGGTACAGGGCCTGGAGCTCAGGGACAAGCCAGGGCCTGAGGTCCAATGAAGGGATCGCCGGCATCTGGTTGAAGATGTTAAGATTGCTTGGAGGGTGGAATGAGGAGAGAGGAAGGTGGGTGATAGAACTCTGGGGAACATTGTTTTGTGACTAGAGGAAGGAGAGGCCGCTAAGAATAAGGAGTGATGGAGGTAGGAAGTGGGCAGCCAGGAAGAAATGGCCCTATGGAAGCCAGGGCAGGAGAGAGCTTAAGGAGAGAGTGCAGTGGGCAATGAATAGGTGGTGACATTTTATCTGAAGCTGTTTCAGTGGCATGTGGCAAGTGTCAAAGATAGGCCTTGTCAGAAACCTTAGCTGTATAGAGGAAGAGACTGGAAGTAGGCAATTGCCAGAAGGGGTCGTAGGATGGTTTATTAGTCTGCTAGGGCCACCATAACAAAACACCACAGACTGAGTAGTGGAAACAATAGAAACGTATTTTCTCACAGTTCTGGAGGCTGGAAATCCAAGAATAAGGTGTCAGCAGCTGTAGTTTCTTCCAAGGCCTCTCTTTGGCTTGCAAACAGTCACCTTCTCTCTGTGTCCTCATCTGGTTGTCCCTCTATCTGTGTCGTCTGTGTCCCAGTCTTCTCTTCTTATAGGGACACCAGTCATATTGGGTAAGAGCCCACAATAATGGTCTGGTTTTAACTTAATCACCTCTTTAAAGGCCCTTTCTCCAAGTACAGTCACATTCTGAGATCCTGGGGGTTAGGGCCTCAACATATGAATTTGGGAGGGGGACACAATTCGGCCCCTAACACATGGCTTCTAGGCCTGATAACCTCGTCTCCTTCCTTGCTCTGTGCTCCTTCCCATCCTTCACATGGTTGATCATCTGCTCCTTCTTGTCATATGTGTGTCTTGGCTTTGGTGACCTGTGTTCTTCTGGTCTCAACCCTCAGCTCCTCCTGACCCCCTTGGTGTCCACATCCTGCAGGGTTTGGGCCTTGGCCCTCTTCTCTTCCTGAAGTCAGGTTCCTCTGTCTGTCTTCAACTCCTCAATGGCAACTCCTCATCCTATAGCAAAGTATTCCTCCTTCCAGGTGTCAGATTAACTCTTGTTTCATTTTGATGATGATGATGATTGATTGATTGATTGTTTTATTTTATGAGAAGACTAAACCATTTTGTGATCCTGTCCTCATGGTTGCTTATCTCACAGTTAAAAAAAAATAATAATGGGAACATTGATTTAGGTCAGGGTTCAAGAAAACTTTATATTTGAGTTCACCTCATATTTCACAAATTAGTGTTTTTCTCCCTTTCTTTTTAAGGGTCTGCCTTGGTTAAAATAAGACTGAATGGGTTGCTATCTTAGTAGAGTCTGGGGCAGAATTATTTTGGCAGGTATGGTATTACTGCCTTTTTGTCTCCAGATGGAGGTTTTTTGTTTGTTTTTAAAGCTATAGAGGTTAAGATTATCCTGTTTGATGCCTAGGAGGGAGGCTTCGTGTGCATATTGGTGAAGGGAACAAGGTTGACTTGTGGAGGATGTTATTTAAACTATGGTTGGTTGTTTTGGGGTTTCTGGTGTATATGTATTTACATAGTGTTTCTCTCAATAATCTTTTGAAATATATCAATATGATTTCTGCATAAAGTTCATATTTTTATTGAAGAGGCTGAGTATCAGATTTCTAAAGTATGTAAATTATGGATAGATTGACTGTTTGGCCACCCAAAATGGAAGCACCCAGGTTTTACTAGGCAACCTTGAGAGAAACATTTATCTCTGTTGACAATTTTAAAGCAGTATGTAATTTTAAAGTATGAAACTCAAATTTAGTTTTTAATAGTAACTTATGTGTTTATTCTATCTTTAAGAGCCGGGTTATGGAATGACATGTGACCTTGTACTCTTGACTCTATGTCTGGCAAACTGTGGGTTTGCAGTGTTATTTTTGTACTTTCTTAAATGACTTAAGCACTTCTGACTGTACATTTGGGACAGAAAAAATATGGCAGTTGGATATAGTTTTGAAAAACCGGCTAGATTTTTAACCTGGTAATACGATAGTACTCTTCATTATTATAATTTTCTAGGCTCACAGCTTTAGAAAATGGTATAAGGTCTTAGGGACCTCCAGACTTGCTGGATTAGTTGGTGTTCTTTTTCTCTGCAAAATATATCAACTGATGTCCATAACACATGAAATGGTCAAAGCTACAGGGCTCCTCCCCTGTTGTGTGTTCCTGGGTTTCTTTTTCTTTTTCTTTTTTTAAGATTTTCTTTCTTTGAGAGAGCGCATGAGAGAGCATAAGTGGGGGGGAGGGGTAGAAGGAGAGCTCCCCGCTGAGCAGGGAGCCCAGTGCAGGACTCGATCCCAGGACCTGGGATCATGACCTGAGCCGAAGGCAGACGCTTAACCGACTGAGCCACCCGGGCGCCCTGCTCTTGGGTTTCTGTTCCCAGCAGTGGACATGTGTGAGTGTCCAGACTCAGCTTTTTTTCCTTCTCCCCAAACCTGTTTATGCCAGTTGTACTTACTCCTCTATTTAATATAAAGATTTTAAATGTATGTGCAAAAGTAATTACTGTTTTTGTGACAATTTATTTGAATTCGTTTGAATGTTTTGGAAAGCACCTGATAAAAAGTAAGTTTCTAAAACGGAATGGCAGCTGATTTTAGAGTGGCTGAGGTAACTGTAAAGGAGTTGGGGAGTCCTAAAAGAAGAGTGTTCCCACTAATATTGTCAGCCATTCAGGATAGGTGGGTTCAGCTGTGATTATGTAAGACCCAGGAATCTTAGTGGCTCAGAGCAATAATCTGCGCTCAGTCGGTGTGTTCACCGACCGCCAGGTCCATGGCTCTGCTCTGTGTCGCCCTCGTCCATACTAGGGGACACAGTGTGATGAAGCAGCCCCCTCTGGAACCCTGCTGACCCCTTGGGCGGAGGGAAAGACCGCGGGGAAGCCTGCGTGACCCTGCCTGCATTCGGCGAGGTAGATAACCTTCCCACCGAGTAGTAGTGAGCATCTGCACTGTTTCTCTGGTGTCTTTACAGCCTCACCATTTCTTTAAAGAAATTTGACCTTTAAAAGGGTGATGCCTTGAGATGGTTTATAAAAGAAAGTACCGCTGGGTACTGCAGCTGGTGGACATAGACTTGGAGAAAAGGCCTCAGTATTACAGCAAAACACGGGCAAATAAATGTATGATGATAGGGTTTAATTTAAAAAAATATGTTTTGGTATTTATCTTTTAAATGTCTTCCCACTTTGACTTTTTTTTTTCCTTTAAACCAAGCAGCCAAACTGTCAATCCTTATGCATTTGGATGAGAGAGGCTACTTTAGTCTTAAACCCTCCTGTCTCTCTTGCCCACTCCATCAATTAGTGTTCTGCCTTTTATGATAGAGTCGTCTGTTATTTCTCTTGCACTTATCCACCTGTTTCACTTCCATTAGTTCTACCCTAGTTCTAGATTTGTGCCCTAGCTGGTTTCCCTGCTGCTAGCTAGTATGGTACCTTTACTGTACAATTGGAAAAAGGTACCCTTCGGGGCAGACACTATCCCACAGAGGTCCACTTGATGTCAGTGCCCACTTTCCCCCTTGGCTTTTTATGCAGTGCACAAACTGAACAACTGCACAGAGCAATTTTGCTTCTTGCTTCTAGCTTTCTCCCAGCTAATTTGGACTATTCACTAAGTAAACAACCTTTACATTTTTTGTTGTCTGTCGCTGCTCAAGACATTTTTGATGACTCCCCATAATCTATAATGGCTATCTTCGATCTTATTTTCCATCATACTGTCACCAGTGACTCTTAGTCACACTTGTGGCCCTCTGGATGCACTGACTGCAGCATAGACACAATAGATACTCTTCCCTCTCCTCTCCCACCCATTCCCACCACATTCCCAGCTGTAAGCTCCTCAGCTTGGACTCTCTGTCTTGTCTCAGCTTACCTTTCCTCCCAGCCTCATGATCCACCAGGGCCCCGCCCCAGCTGTCTTCTGCTGTTGTTCTTCCTAATCACTCTCTTCTGGTTTGTTCTTCTTGTGTTAAAGTTCTTCTGCTGGACCACATACTGCTCATCCTCAGAAAGTCCAGGTCAAGTTTCTCCTCTTTAGCCATCCTTGTCTGATCCTCCTACACCATAGTAATAGCTCTGCCTCTAATCATAAACCTGAGTCTCTATATTCCTCTTTCTGCGGTGAATCACCTGCCCTGTGTGACACTTGTTTTATGAGTTATTCGGCTTTTAATGTGTTTTCTTTCCCCAATTAGATTGCCAAAGGCTGGGAAGTAGTAGATGCGTCTCTTATTCCTTTCTCCCAGAGTCTGTGTATCCCAGGTGCATGGGTCAGAGCAGTAGCCTGGAGAGAAGAGAGTCTAGCCTGGTTAATCATATAATACAGTTCTGGATGGAAGCTCAGGCTGCTTCTTCCCAGCCACAGGATATTGACCTAGTTTCCCCTTCTTATCTCTGTGCAAAATATTTGTTGTACTTAGTGTGTTCTCCCTGTCACAACGAATGTTTGTCTCTTCCTTTCATATGAACGGAATGCTAAAGTACTAGTTAAATCAGTGGAAAAAACAATGGAGAAGAAAAGTTGGTAAGCAGTTTTATTTAATTCCTAAACTAGGGGACCTTACAATTATGTCGTTTAAAAAGAACTTTATAGTTTCCTTTTAATCTATCTGCCTGCCTGCCTACTTATTGAGAGACATGATTAAGGGTGGATTGTGAATTTTAAGTTTTTATGCCTTTTAATTCGATGACTTAAAATGTAATAATATGATATTTTGAAGACCTCTTATTTTGATAAATTACTGGGAGAGGGAAATGAATTTTTCTTAATCAGGCATATCCAATGTGGTTGACTATTGAATATCTTATTCCTTTTTTTTTTAAAGATTTTATTTATTTATTTGACAGAGAGAGACACAGCGAGAGAGGGAACACAAGCAGGGGGAGTAGGAGAGGGAGAAGCAGGCTTCCTGTGGAGCAGGGAGCCCGATGCGGGGCTCGATCCCAGGACCCTGGGATCATGACCTGAGCCGAAGGCAGACGCTTAACGACTGAGCCACCCAGGCGCCCCGAATATCTTATTTCTTACCCAAATTTCCCTTGGGAAAATTTATTGAAAATTTATTTTATACATGGCCAAACTGATTAACTTTAAAAATTGATTTTTGTGTAGCTTTACAGGTTAAGTGTGTGCTTATATTCTAGTAAAAAAAATAGTGTGTGTGTGTGTGTGTGGGGGGGACATTTGTATGTTTGTATCCTCATATAAACATATGAATAATTGCTATGTCTTACAGACATAGCAATTACAAATAGCATATACAAACATAGCATATACAAACTCTTTTGGAAATGAGAACTATTATTCAAATTTAGTTAACATTTATAAATTTAAATTTAGTCAAATTTTAGTAAACATTTTAATTTATGACTTAAAAAGTTATGTTATAGCATGCCTTATATGTTGATTTGCTGTATCGTGTATGTTTTAGTTCTTCATAAATACTTCAGAATGTATTTAGAGATATCTAAGATATGTATTATGGTGCATTTGACTTTAAATTCAGTATTGCTTCCAACATGAGAAAAATTAGAAAAACTTTGGCTCAGAAAATACTTCCCAGGGACGCCTGAGTGGCTCAGTCGTTAAGTGTCTGCCTTCAGCTCAGGTCATGATCCCGGGGTCCTGGGATCGAGCCCTGCATCAGGCTCCCTGCTCGGCGGGAAACCTGCTTCTCCCTCTCCCACCACCCCCTGCTTGTGTTCCTGCTCTCTCTCTCTCTCTCTGTCAAATAAATAAATAAAATCTTTAAAAAAAAAAAATACTTCCCAATTCTGATTGTTGATTTTAATCAACTTAGGTAAAGTAACCCACTGCAATTTAGCTCTTTTCTTTAAAAATTCTTTTTTAATGACAAAGTAGTTCCGCTTTCTCAATTTACATCATCAGTGTCTTTTTTGGAAACATCTTAGCTGTTTTTGTTTGATCAATTCTCAAGTAATAAACACTCATGAAATCCTAATGTAAATGTATAAACATCTCTCCCTTTGATTACATAGTTGATTTATTAGACTTTGTTTCAGTGAATATTCACTGCTTGAGGAAGTTTCTGAATTTTTATTATTCTAAAAACCTTTTTCTTGACCACAAGTACAGAGACATTACCAAAATGCAGTGTTGAGTGATGCATATTTTTCTCCTTTTACTATATAGGTTTCTTAATTTTGTAATCTTTAGGCCCCTTTTTGCTTTCATAACTAGATTAACTCACTAAAATAGTCAGTGCCATTTTGCAACTAGCCATATAGTTGTAAACAGAACACATTCACTCATGCCTTGATGCCTGTAGTTAGGAAGATCCAGTCGACTCCGTGCATTTCCTACTGTGCTGTGTATGGTTAGACCCTTAATACATTTTTTTGCTGGTGAGGTCAGAATAAAGAGCTACTTTCCTTAACCTCTGAGTAAATGTCACTGAGAAAGATTCTTGTGGACTGGCATTCTTGGTCTTTAACATTCTTTATAACCAGAGACAGGATGAATATTCACCGAAAAATTAAGGAACTCAGTCTTTGCAGATTTGAGCATTTTTTTGTTGAATCGGTGATGACAGACTGGGACAGGATCTTAGGAGATGATATATTCCCCCTTTGTGGGGAAACTGAGGCTCAGCATTGGCAGTATGCCCAAGGTCTCACTCTGAGCCAGCTGCAGAGCTGAGTCTACGACTTGGATCTTCTGGGTGTTTTTTCTGGAGCCACTCTAGTAGTCATTCTAACCTCTGTGATTTGCAGAAAGCAACAGCTGATGTTTCCCTGAGGACTGACTTGCTTCCTTGCCCCAAAGAACAAGTGCACTAAATTCAATACATTTCCCTCTATTGTCCCTTAAAAGAGCCTGAATGATGGGAAGGTGCCTTTTTAAGTCTGCTCTGGGGTACCCTGGGCTGTTTTCTTGTGAGCATCTTTGTTCAGCCAGATGTCTTAAAAAAACCAATCCATAGGGACTCCCCAAACTGACGGGTACAGGAAATCCTCTGTGAGTGCTCACCAGGGGCAATGCACTGGTCTTTTAATTATAAGGGAGTACCTTGAGTGAGGGGATGGTAGGATCAAGTATAAAGAGAACAGAAAGAACGAATCTACAGGCAGTGTCAGGAGGTGAAGTGGGGCAAGGGACTTGGTGAGGCTCTTAGCACATGGGATGGGATCTGGACCCTCTGATTAATAAGCCAGTTCATTTGGAAGGAAAGTTGGTTTTCCCTGGGTGGCTGTATTCAGTTTAATACTCATTGGTCGCACTTGGTATCTGTGCACCGACCAGGAACAAGTCTGAGCTGTCGGGTGTGTCAGTTAAATTTGAGCACTTTTACATTCACCTAGGGGTCCTGGGGCCTCAGGTTTGCCAATCTAAACACATTCGGCTTATTGGAATTTTTTTATCTACCTTGAGGGAACACATTGAGAAGTCTGTGGGTTATAATTAGCACACTGCACGTGCAGCTGAGTTTGTGTTTCTGGCCGTAACAGAGGTTTATGGTTTTTGGCTACCTTGTCCCGGAGGAACTCAGAGCACTTTTCAGACGTTAGCTCATTAATTCTTCTCAGACCCAGTGTGAGTAAGATAGCATGGCCATAGGTTCCCCCTAGAGCCAGAGACTGCTTGATGTCCATTCTAGACCTTCTAGGATTTTGGCCGGTGATGGCTGCCAAGTTGGGGGTGGGAGATGGGTGGAGAGGGAGGGCGGGGGTGGCTTTCGGACCCAGTTTTGGTGGTGGATGGCATTCTCCGATGTTGCCTTGCCCTTTGGCATCGTTCCTGCCATGACTCTGCAGAGCTTCCTCCAGGAAATGATGTTGGGGACAGTGACTTTGGCTGCTTTTACTCCTCAGGGTATTGAACCCCATGGGATGACTTTTGCAAATGAGGCAACTCTCTTGGTTTTTGACCTCGGATACACATGCCAGATGCACATGCTGGTAGGTGAGCTCTTCAGGGTCAGGAGAAATGGGCATGGGGAAGGAGGGAGCTAGCATCCAGTGAGATCCTGCCCTCTTGGGGGCTTTGCTTTCTTAGCCAGCGTGCCTCAGAACCCTGGGGAATGGATGTTGTCATCCCTGAGCTTTTAGATCAGAAATTCAAATTCCAGAGATGAATTAATTCCCTTGGGTTCGAGCTTAAGACTGTGATCCAAAGCCTGTGCTGTCCTATATTGGGGCAGGTCAAAAGGGAATTCTCAGTGATGGTAAACTCTTGTTACCAAACTTCTGTAGCAAATGACTCTTCCCCGTGTGGAAGCGAAGCTTCTCTTTAAAAAACTGGGTGTGTTGGGGTGCCTGGGTGGCTCAGCTGGTTAAGCTTCTGGCTTCAGCTCGGGTCATGATCCCAGGGTCCTGGGATCGAGCCCCGCGTCGGGCTCCCTGCTCGGCGGGAAGCCTGCTTCTCCCTCTCCCGCTCCCCCTGCTTGTGTTCCCTCTCGCTCTGTGTCTCTCTCTGTCAAATAAATAAAATATTAAAAAATAAAAAAATAAAAAAAAATAAAAAACTGGGTGTGTTGCGAAAAGTTTGCTGACTTGGGAATGAGGTTGATGGGTGCATGCAATGTAATAGGTGTGAAAGACCGCTCAGAGCAGTCAGGAACGCTTTCTCCTTGCCCTGCCTCTTCCAGAAACCAGTTGTGCCATACCTCCTGGGTCCATTTCTCTCTCTTCTAACAGAAGGGCTTGCCTGGCATCCTAACAGATTTTGCTCAGACATCAGAAGAGAGAGTTTGTAGCTTATAATCCCAAACCTTCGATGTTGCCATAGTAGCCACTGTCCTGTTTGACTCAAAAATCCTTCTGATTAGTCTAGATAATATAGTCCCCGTTTTCACAGTTGGAAAAACTTTGTTTTTAACCAGTCACTTTACAATTGTAAAGTTCTATGCTATCTTTCACATCCTTTTTTTTTTTTTAAAAAAGATTTTATTTATTCATTTGAGACACAGAGATACAGAGAGAGAGAGAGAGAGAGAGAGAGCCTGAGCAGTGGGAGAGGCAGAGGGAGAGGAAGAAGCAGACTCCCTGCTGAGTCAGGAGCCCATTGTGGGGCTCGATCCCAGGACCCTGGGATCATGACCCGAGCCGAAGGCAGACGCTTAACCATCTGAGCCACCCAGGGGTGTTAACTCTTAGATCACCAGAATGTTGAATTAATTGCCCCTCCCATTCACAGAGCTTTTTAGGATCTGAGTCTGGCTTCCTGGCTTATGGACTTCTGTATGCTTTTAGCTATTTGTTTTCAGCCCCTGTCCAAATCTATTCTACTTTATCATTGTCTGATAATTTAATGTTCTTTGTATTACCCAGAGTTTGAACACAAGACAACTTACTGGATGGAAATTGCCAGTAGTTGGGCCTATTTCTTCCCTAATCCAAGATCCTAACAAAACCAACCTACCAGCAATCCATTAAATATTTATAACAAAAAGCCATGGTGGGGGGGGGGGACCTTCAAGATGAAGTGGTTTTAACCATAGAATAAATTATTGGGAAATCAGATAATGGTATTTTATGTAGTAAATGCTGTGAATCAACACACCTTCTGTGAATTTCCCTAAGGAAGTGTTTGATAGGAGTGCAAATCAGCATCACTGAGCCCTTTCATACCTGCATGCTGGGGCCCACCTTCTCATTTACTCTGGGGAGCCCTGCAAAGCACCCACTGTGGTTCTCTGCCCCTCCCCCCAACTCTTCTCCTTTGAAAACCATGCTACTTGAGTAAATTGTCCTACCACTTGCCCTTTAGGTTGGTAAATACTGAGAAACCGTCTTGCCCGTTGGTTTCCATCCCGAGTCTTTCCATTCTTTGTGTATCAGTTGAAGTTCTCTGATTATCCTCTGTCTGTTGTGAGCTGGATGGGAAGGGTAGAGTTGACAGAAACAGTCTTGGCAGGAAGAGCAGCCTATGTGTCTCTGATGTGCCAGCCAGTGGGGGCGGGGGGAGGTCACTCAGGCCTTCTCCAGGGACGAGGAGACCAGCAGACGCACCGCTGTGCAGGGGATCTCTTGGCTTGCTCAGCACACGCTGCCGGTGAGGAGTGGCCACTCGCTCTGGTTTTGGTCAGGGAGGATTTATTTAAGGCATGAAGCTTGGCTAAACCTCTTGAGAGCCTACTACTAGAACCACTCTCAGGACCCAAAGCAGCTTTTCTGTCTGTCCCCTGTGGTCCCAAGCTGCTTCTCTGTGCACCCACGTCATTCCTCTTCTCGGATTAGCTTCAGAGGAAGTCCAGAGACCGGCAGAGGCTCCCCTCAACGGGACACCCCGTCCTCTGGATCCACGCTGACTTTGTCATAGCCACCTGATGATAGTCTCTGTCCTCATTCGAGAACCTTGGAAGCCAGCATTGTTTGGGCTGGTGTATAGCCACAGCGCCGTTAGCAGTGGCCTGGCTGACGGAGCCATCGGGGGCCTGGCATCTGTGTGTGTTGTGTGTGTTGCCTTGGGTGGGGGGCTCACCGGGGAGAGGTGAGACTGGGGAGGAGGGCCAGAGTCGGGTTGTGAAGTCTCCATCTCTGGCAAGGAATTATTGTGCGTATGCTTAAAGGTAGATAGCGTAAAACTTAGCATTTTAGCCTTTTTTTTTTTTTAAAGATATTATTTATTTGCCAGAGAGAGAGCGAGAGAGAGAGAGAGCATGAGCAGGGGAGCGGCAGGCAGAGGGAGAAGCAGGCTCCCTGCTGAGCAAGGAGCCAGATGCGGGGCTCGATCCCAGGACCCTGGGATCATGGCCTGAGCCGAAGGCAGACGCTTAACCGACTGAGCCCCCCAGGCGCCCCAACATTTTAGCCTTTTTAAGTGCACGGTTCTGGGATGTGAAGTGCCCTCACCCTGTTGTGCAGCCATTACCACGGTCCCTCTCCAGAACTTTTTTGTCTTCCCAAACTGAAGCTCTGTGCTCATTAAATTACAGCTTCCCATTCTGTCTGGTGACCAGCATTCTGCTTTCTGTCTCTATGAATTTGGTGACTCTAGTACCTCACGTAAGTGGACTCATAAAGCGTTTGCCCTTTGGCAAGTGGCTTGTTTCACTTAGTGTGATGTCGTCCAGTTGCATCCATTTGGTGGCATGTGTCAGAATTTCCTGATTTTTTAAGCCTGAATACTATTGCATTGTATGCACACACCACATTTTGTTTATCCGTTCATCCGTGGGTGGACATTTGGGTGGCTTCCCCCTTTTGACTGTTGGGAACGATGCTGCTTTGAATATGGGTGTGCAAATATCTTTTTGAATTCCTGCTTTTATACCCCAGAATGGAATTGCTGGGTCATAGGGTGATTGCATGTTTTATGATTTTCAGGGTCTGCTGAGGAATTTGAATATTGGCTTATAGGCTTATTGAGAGCTATTGGAGGCTTTAAAGCAAGGCTTACCTGATCAGGTTGTGATCTAGAGGGGCGACTTGGGAAGTGTGGCCCATGCATGGGGGAAGGAGAGGGATGGCAGAGGCTGTGGTGGCAAGACAAGACAGAGAGAGACCACAGAGAAGGCTGTTGCCTTCCAGTGAGGAAAGATGAAGGCGGGCTAGGGCAGTCACAGTGGGGAAGAGGGGGGAAGGGGTAGGATTGCGAGTGATGACGCTGATGTAATCGAGAGACAGGTTGGCTTTGGGGGGGAGAAGGTAACAGGCAGGGAGAGGCCGGGGGTGAGAAACTGGGTCTCTTGTGACTTTGTGGGATCTAGGGAGAATAAGAGGGTTTTGGTTTTTTTGGGGGGGGGTATTTTGCTATAGGATGGTAGGAGATAGAAGGTTTGGACATGTGTTGAGATGTTAGACTCAGCCAAGTGGGAGAGATGGTTGGTGGGCAGGCTGTTGACAATCTGGGTTGCTCATTTGAGGGAGGGGAGAAGGTAAAGAATCAAGGGGCAGATGGTCAGGCAACTTGGTTGAATTTAAAAACAGTGGGGGTGTTATTGGTGTACCTTCATTAAGTTTCACAGGTCTTCCAGATCTCTTTCACATTCCTACCTGGAGGCAAACATATATCAAAATTTAGAAATGGGGCGCCTGGGTGGCTCAGTCAGTTAAGCGACTGCCTTCGGCTCAGGTCATGATCCCAGGGTCCTGGGATCGAGTCCCACATCGGGCTCCCTGCTCTGCGTGGAACCTGCTTCTCCCTCTCCCACTCCCACTGCCCCTGCTTGTGTTCCCTCTCTCGCTGTGTCTCTCTCTGTCAAATTAAAAAAAAAAAAATTTAGAAATGTATCAGAATTTATATCAAAACTTATCAAACCAGAAATGATGGCCAATTCTTTGGTTATAAAAATCAGGTTTCATCAGGATCCTAATGAATTCAAAAGGATTTAGACTAAAATGTGAGGGTGTTGAATTTGGCTTTTATTTTGTTCAGCTACATTTTTAAATTTTTTTTCCTATAGTGAATATGTGTTCTTTCTAATCATTAAAAGGTTATTTGAAATTTCAGAAGTGGTTTATTTTCTTTTCCTGACTCTTACTGGACTGTGGGGTCCTGGAGGAGGTGGTGTGGGGGGGTGCCATGATGATCTGCAGCGTGTCCGGAGCACTTAACACGACACCAGAGACCAACAGGGTTCAATATTGTAAGTGGTGGTTGAGCTGAATTGCATGGAAATTTAATCTGACTGCTCTCAGAGAGGAGATGCATACTATTTTAAAAGATCGAGGAAGGAAATTCCAGTTTTTCTTAGTCATTTAAGCTCATTGTATTAGGTTCTGAACAACATCCTATAGACCTGGCCCCTCTTTTGCCTTTGTTTTGCCACCAGGATTTGCTGAGATTTATTTTGTTCATGAAATCTTGCCACATTGGCCCAGTTTGGTTACTTAAATGTGCTTCTCATGTTATTCTTAAAAGCTTTAGTGATCTCTTTGGGAGTCAAATGGCTCAATTCTGTTTCCTGTCCTTTGTGGGTAATATTATGTTTTCAGAGGAATGGATCAAAGTGGCTTGAAGCTGCAGTCATTTTTTGCCTTCTGGTCAGACCAGCCATGGCGGCTGCAAGAACTTGAATTATCGAATGATTCAGTTGTCAGTCGTAAATTTGCGTACTTGTTTTCCCTTTGTATTTCTCTGAATGCCTACCATGTGCTAAGGCAGTGCACTGTGCCTTTGGGGAAATAAAGATGAATAAGCTGTGACTCCTGACACCAGAGAGCTGATTCTCCGGAAAAGGGGCCATCATGCATCTATGACCCCCTCCCCCCCGCAAGGAGGTCAGGAATGGAACCAGAGTCAGTTATGAACAATTGTTATTATGCTAAGAAGACTCCCCGAAGGTGTTGCCTCCGATGTATACTGCTAATGACATTGCAGTAGATGTGTTTTCAACATCCTCATTTCCAGTTGCCGAAGCAATAGAGGTCTGCTTTCATTAAGTTTTCTAGCAAGTGGTTTTTATGGCTTTGCTTTAAAAGTTCCCTCAACTTGGGGCGCCTGGGTGGCTCAGTCTTTAAGCATCTGCCTTCGGCTCAGGTCATGATCCCAGGGTCATGGGATCGAGCCCCGCATCGGGTTCCCTGCTTGGCGCAGAGCCTACTTCACCCTCTCCCACTCCCCCTGCTTGTGTTCCCCTCTCTCTGTGTGTCTCTCTGTCAAAATAAATAAAATCTTTAAAAAAAAAAGTTCCCTCAACTTTAAAATTATGCTAATGACTTGATATTAATCCTTGTTAATCATTGCATCCTCAGTTCTGATCTGTGAATGTCCTTTCCAGTTTTACAATAAAACTGTTTCAACTTAAAAACGTGTTTGTTCTCATCTGTGTTACCCCAAGAACTTTGAATAACATGGGAGACCACTGGTTGCTTTATTTTAGCTTATCCTGCATTTTTTCTTCGTTGTTATTCAGTTGTTACTAAATTAATTAATTATTAACTTGGAATAGTTTTTCACTGTTGCTGTTTGATATCGAATGGAATAACCGTGCATTTCACAGGGATGAGCACTCTGGTCTGGCTGTGTCTGTGTGCAGGGCTGTTGGCTCGGAGAATGCTGGTCTTGACTCCCAAACACAGATGACATTAACATTACAGGTGGCTTGGAATTTAGGGCTGGTGACTGGGGTAGACTACGTATATTTAAATATTAGGCTCCAGGTGGCCATTTTAAGATGCTATAGGATGTCTATGCTGTATTTTCTTTTGGATTTTGAGGAATTTCTGAAATGATGCTTTCAATATTTTAAATGGTATTTTTACACTGGGAAAGATGCCAGTAAATGAATTGGTATACACTGAAATACAGGTAGTAACTTTGGAAGTTTATGAGATGAGAGTAGGTCAGGGAAAGAATAGTTGCAATCATATATTTTGTTTTTCTTGATTGGACAAGCAGGTGGAAAGCTGGGGCAGCCGTGAAGTCCTCCTGCAGCTGTAGGTGGGCTGGTGGCTGGGCTAGATCAGCACCCTTAGATAGAGACCCTGCTTCCAGGCTCCTCTGGGGTTGTTCCAAAGGCTACCCCCGTGATTGTATTTTGTAGATTGCTTTCACCAATGCTGGGGGAAAAAGGTTAGGTTTTACACAATAATGAAGCTGTAACAGTGGTATAATCCTGTGTGTTGGGTACTGTACGAAGTGTTCCTGTCAGTTAGAGATCTTGATTGTGTGCAATGCAGAAAGGATGTAGAGACTCACGAAACTGCAGAGAGGTTGGAAGACCAGGAAGGATACAGGCTTGGAAGATAGGCAGGAACCAAAGAAGGGCTGGAGGGCTGGGCAGCAGGATCCATAGCAGAAGCCTTGGCGCAGGGACCCCTGGGCTTCGAGCTGTGGCTGTTGCTACGGTGAGTGATGAGTATTCCCTCCAGCCGTCACCCCCAGCATTCACCATCACCTAGGACTCCCAACCCAGGACGATGTGATCGGCTGTGCATAAGCTCTGTGCCTTGGGGTGGAGAGAGCAGATCTGCCTCCTGTGAATTCTGCAGTGGGAACTCGGTACTACTACTCGCTAGATTACTTGTCATCATAAGCCAACTGGGGACTCCCTCAAAGGGAGATTAGGTACCAATAGGAGTAGGACTGTGTCCTGGAGAATGTCCCTTTGAAAAGAAAGACAAATGTCTACAGTGGCTGTCCCCTTTGGCTGCCCAGTGTTCACATACACCTTTCTCACCGTACTTATGGTTATGAAAATAACGTGCCCTGGCCCACAAGATGCAGCTCTTTCCTGTATGGCTGGAAGCATAGCCACGCCCTCTTCAGAGGTTGTGCTCTTTGAGAAGCTCTCCTTTGTCCCCTGTCTTCTGTGGCCACATTTGAGATGAGTGTTGGGCAAGATGGGTTTGGCAGGGGCTGCAGTATTGTAGCGGTTTGTCGTCGTGGTTCTTAGGGGTTGGAGGTCTTGGGCTTGACTGTCTTACGGATCAAGTCATGTTAAGTCCTGTCAGCCAGACTTCTTTGGCAGCATGGATCCCTCAAAAGTGTGTTGGCTTTTAAGATTTCCTTGCGTCCTTGCGTCCATGGACTAGTAACCAACATTAGAGATACTGCCAACTCCCAAGGTTCCGAACCTAGAACTTGGTCTGAGAACTTGTTTCCTGGCAGTGGGATCTAGCCATGGATGAGCTGCAGTGTCTTAGCTCTTGGTTGATGGAATCCGCCAGGAACAGTTAGGAAGTGGACGAAGCCGTAGAGTGGGTCATGCCTCTCGTGTGCTGCATCTTCATGGTGGGAGTGCTGTCCCTGCCTCAGGCCATAGAGACAGAACAGGTGGTGCTTAGCACAAGTCGCTTTCCTCCGCATTCCCCACCTCCAGCCAGAGTGGCTCCATTTAGCAGCCCCCCGCCTGTTCTCCGCTCTGGGTTTTTTTTTTTATTTTAAAAAATTTTTTATTTATTTATTTTTTTAAAAGATTTTATTTATTTGAGAGAGAGAGAATGAGAGAGAGCAAGCACATGAGAGGGGGTAGGATCAGAGGGAGAAGCAGACTCCCTGCCGAGCAGGGAGCCCGATGTGGGACTCGATCCCGGGACTCCAGGATCATGACCTGAGCCGAAGGCAGTCGCTTAACCAACTGAGCCACCCAGGCGCCCTCCGCTCTGGTTTTCACACCGGCCAGTTTCACGACAAGCCTGTCTTTTTCTTGTAGATCCTTAAGTAGCCAACACATACTCCAGCATCTGAATTTTTCGCAAATGCTGTCGGGTTGGAGGTACAAGGTCCAAGACGTAAGGCACGAGAAGCCACGGTTTTAATCAGTTGTTTACTGTCACATATCAGAGGTGATCATCTTGCCAATCCAAGATGGGAGGTCCTCACACCCTCCCCCTTGTGGCCTTAGCTCAGCCGGTCCATGCTCCTGTGTTACTTCTAACACTCCACTTCCTTGTACCAGCTTCTTCTATTAGGTAAGATGTTTTCTGTTGCAAATAATAGAAAATCCAATTCAAGCAGCTTAAACAGTAAGGAGAATTAATTGGCCTCCGTGTGTGTAGAGTTAGGAGCTGTGGAGCAGGTTTCAAATGCAGCTTGATCTAGAGGTTTGTGATGTCATTAGGACTCCTGCCTAATTCTCAGTTTTGTTTTTGTTTTTTTGCCCTGCTTTCCTCCATGTGTTGCCATCCTCTGCAGACAACCCCCCCCGCCCCCGCCGTTGAAGTAGACATGACCATGTCGGTTCCACGTATCACATCTGTAAATCTTGCCATCCAGAGGTGGATAGAAGCCTGAGGCTCAGTTTTTCAACCAGCCCTGAATCGATGACAGTGGCTGGAAGATGGTAATGTGTTGGTTGTCTATGTGTCTAGATCGATTATTTGCTACATTACTGGCACATGGGATAAAATTGCCTTCCTCAGAACAACATGGGTTTCTGTGGGGGTCTTGGGAAGGATGAAGATAGACATAAATGTGTCAAATAAGACATATCCTCAGTGCTTTGCGTTTGAGCTCATTGGATTCTCCCATGTGACTTCCTCTGATAGTTTATGGAAATCTTGAGTTAGTGATTCTGAACCAAACTAAGGCTGGATCCAGTAGTCGCAGTAAGGGGACTCAGTCCATTTGTAGGATGCGAGGGAAGTGTCTCTATGCTGTTTCTCTCCATGTCCATTTTTACCCTGAGAATGGGGGGGTGGGCGTTACTGTTTCCTCCAGCAAAGTACTTGGGTGCTAAAAATGACAAAACAAAACAAACCCGGAATCATGACCTGAGCCGAAGGCAGACGCTTAACCGACTGAGCCACCCAGGCGCCCCGAGGTGGTTATTTTTGAAACCCTTCTCAGGTTGACTTCCCCCATAATCCCTAAACCTTCTTCCCTCATCTGCCAAATTATATGTAATGCATCACAGCTAGAGTGCTTTTGGCATTTCATGAGTCTGAGAACTTGAAATTTGATTTAAATGTTAATTTATTGCGACAAAGGTTGGGCACTCATGTTCCTGTTCCTGTGCATGTCTTTCCATGGACTTGGCATGAGACCAGATGTTCTCCCTGCTTCCGTTGCCTCTCCAGAGAGCGGCAGGTGCCCCCTCTCCCAGCCATTTTGTTTTAAAACAGAGTCTGGCCTATGGCCTAGTTCAGAATGCATGGAATCATTCTACTAAAACCATTTAGTGATACCTAGGGCCATTTTTCTAGGTGTAGTTGGCATGAAAAAAAGAAGTATATATTAACGAAAAAGTTAACTCCATTTTTCTTCTTTTGAATATTAAATACTTCCTTAATGGGTTGTTTTTGTTTATGAGAGGTCTTTCCTCTCTGCTTCTTTTGGTCTCTCTTTTTTGGCTTTTCAGTGCACACTTAAAATTTTTTTTCTAATAAGGTCAGAAATAAAGGATGTGTTTGTGGGTTCATATAAATCATCATAATAATAAAGAATCATATAATTCTCATCCTTTCTCAGTTCTCTTTTTTTTTTTTTTAAAGATTTTATTTATTTATTTGAGACAGAGAGAATGAGAGACAGAGAGCATGAGAGGGAGGAGGGTCAGAGGGAGAAGCAGACTCCCCGCCGAGCAGGGAGCCCGATGCGGGACTCGATCCCGGGACTCCAGGATCATGACCCGAGCCGAAGGCAGCCGCTTAACTGACTGAGCCACCCAGGCACCCCTTCTTCTTTTTTTTTTTTTTAACATATATTATTTGTTTCAGAGGTACAGGTCTGTGATTCATCAGTCTTACACAATTCACAGCGCTCACCATATTACTTACCCTCCCCAACGTCCATCACCCAGCCACCCCATCCCTCCCACCCCCCACCACTCCAGCAACCCTCAGTTTGTTTCCTGAGATTAAGAATTCCTCATATCAGTGAGATCATATGATACATGTCTTTCTCTGATTGACTTATTTCACTCAACATAATACCCTCCAGTTCCATCCACATCGTTGCAAAGGGCAAGATCTCATTCCTTTTGATGGCTGCATAATATTCCATTGTATATATATACCACTTCTTCTTTACCCATTCATCTGTCGATGGACATCTTGGCTCTTTCCATAGTTTGGCTATTGTGGACATTGCTGCCAAAAACATTGGGGTGCACGTACCCCTTCGGATCACTACATTTGTATCTTTGGGGTAAATACCCAGTAGTACTCTCTTTTTAAAAAAAAAAAAAATTATTTGTCAGAGAGAGAAAGCGCACAAGCAGGGGGAGTGGGAGAGGGAGAAGCAGGCTTCCCCACGGAGCAGGGAGCCCGATGCAGGACTTGATCCCAGGACCCTGGCATCATGACCTGAGCCGATGGCAGACGCCCAACCAACTGAGCTACCCAGGCGCCCCAGAATTCTAGTGCTCTTGACAGCGATCAGATTTGAAGGCATGGGGATTTAACATTCTGCTTTTGGGTGGTACCATTCACATTAGTGGAACGGGAAGAATGCTGCCTTTGTAGTGTGCAAAGGTTTGTTTGTTCCGCTTGGTAGGCTTGCAGACTGAGCTGGGGGGAAACTAGTGTTTCTGGTCTATTCATTGGATGTTGATTTGATTTTGCTGTTGTAGTGGTGTGTGTGTTGGGATGAGAATGAAGAACATCGAGGTCAGTCTTGGCAGGTTATATAGGCAACCTCTGATTTACAGTGGGGTTGTGTTCCTTTATGAGTCAGTGCTGACGCCTGGAATGAAATTTCCCCCCGTAGGTGTTGTGTTAGAAGTGGTGATTGAGTTAACACAAAATGTAATGCGCTCTTAAGTAATCATAAGCAAAATTTCTTATCTCTCTGAGCTTCCTTATCTAAAAATGGGGATAATGATACCAGTATCTACCTCATAGAGTTTTTGTGACGATGAAATGAATGAATACATGTAAAGTTCTTGATACAGTGTCTGATATGTAGCAAGTACTCAAATGTTAGTATCATCTTAAGACCATTATTTCCTGGGAAAATACATTCCGAATTTCATCATGAAGTACTGAGAGATGCCATCTTGGGGGAAGCAGTTTCTTACAGGTTCAAGTCTGACATGGGTATGCAAGGGCTGGTGGAAAGGGGTGGGTTGGGTTCTCTTGCTAGAGTTTTGCAACCTCTGGCTGGGGAGAGGGGATGGTCTAAAGAGGCACAAACTTCCACTTACAAAAGAAAGTCACAGGGATGAGAAATACAGCATAGGGAATGTAATCAATAATACCGTAGTAACTTTATAATAATACTGTAAGAACACTTACTGTGGTGAGCATTTTGTAATGTATGTACATGTTGAATCACTATGTTGTACACCTGAAACTAATATAATATTGTGTGTCAGCTATACTTCAGTTAAGAAAAACAAGAAGAAAACGGAGAGCCTGGTTTTCTAGTGGCTCCTTCTGTAGATGGACTTAGCCTGGACTGGGAGGGAGGTTCGAGCATATGGGGCTTCTAGTGGGCTGGCAGTGACTGCGGCTAGCTCCGGGGCTTCTGACGTAGGTTGGAGGGGAGGTTTCGGCATTTGATAGGCAGATGAGCGCCATTTGAAACTACCGGTGTTTCATTTCTCCAGTGGTACTAAGAACCCATCTGAAATAATTTTGCCCATTTACATTTTCCCCTTCGCCCCCCCTCTTTCTTACAGGAAGAGACAATGGCCAAAATGGAGGTGAAAACGTCACTTCTGGACAATATGATTGGGGTTGGAGATATGGTTCTTTTAGAGCCTCTCAACGAGGAGACCTTCATCAACAACCTCAAGAAGCGCTTTGACCATAATGAAATATACGTGAGTATACACTGAAGGTCATCTGTGGGGTTAAGGCTTTGTATTTTGTGGCCAAGAGCTGGCTTCTCTTCTCTAGAAAATTCTTCTTTCTATTTGTTTATTAGAGTCCAGGGGTATTTGTGTATACTCTCAGAAAGAGTTTCGTTTTACTCATTTGGCTCATGAGTAATATCGATCAGAGTCAAGTGAGTCTGTTTTCCATATGGTGTTTATGGAGGGCCGACTGTGTGCAGAGTATCATACTGGATGTTGGAGGCATTGGAAAGCAAGAGGAATACTGAGTTCCTATCTCTGAGGAACAAATATTCAGGAGGTGTTGTAAAATCCGTAGGCATCTTCTTGGATGCCTTCATAAAATTAGCATTCTAACCTCTGAGAAGCTACTCATTAAAATGCAAGGCAGCGAACTGTCAAAAAAGACATGAAACTTGTTGACATTTGTTGTTAGTAGAGAGACAGAAGCAGACTATCAGATAAGGATATATGGTTGCTCCCTGGAGATTTGGGAATAGTCCTGTCCCACTACACAGAAGTATAGTGTCATATACAAAAATGAAAACATGTGAAGATATATAATAATAGGAGAATGTTTGTGTTGTATAAATTCTTTATAAAGGATTTCATATTGTTAGTTTAGCTGCCGAGTTCCTTACATATATTTAAAACATGAGTAAAAAATACATTCGTATGCAGCTTTTTAGGAATTTGCATAAAGCCCAGAAGTTTGTATCTCTTCAGGTAGAGTTATGTTGTTAACTAAACCAAGAAAAGGGGGGTGCTGATCCCCTGTCCCAGCAGCTGAGAAGGAAACAGGATGCATTGGACGGAAGTGGTTTTACTAGATTCTGCCTTGCTCCTGAGTTCTTTCCCCCTCTTTTTATAGTGTATCTGTGTTTGGAGATGAATTGGATTATTGGGACATGCTTCGTATTTTTCTGTCTGTCAATGTGGGAAGAGTAAGAAGAAATATAAATAAAAAGAGAGCTTGTAACCGATAGGAGTATGATCAATTATTACTTTTGTGGAACGAATATATTTTAAAAAGTGATATGCAAAGCCATATTATTTTATGCCACATACAGTTTTCCTTTCCAGTTAGCCAGTTATGTTTCAGGGATGACTTTGGATAATTAATTTCTTTTTTTGTGCGGGAAGGGGCAGAGGGAGAGGGAGAGACAAAATCTTAGGGAGGCTCCACACACAACATGGAGCCTGACGAGGGACTCGATCTCACGACCCTGAGATCATGACCCGAGCCAAAATCAAGAGTTGGACGCTTAACCGACTGAGCCACCCAGGCGCCCCAGGATAAGTCAGTTCTTAAGGAAATGGTAGTCATCATCTGGGACTTGAACTTTTTATCTTTCTTGATTTGTGTTGCTTAAAGTAGGTGAGGTTGACAACCACTTGAGATATGTGGATACTGCTTTTGGAATGTTAGTGCTATAACCAGATCCTAAGTTCAGAGATGTAGTTATGTGAAATGTTGATTCAGATGGCAAAGGTATAACGTGCTGCTGTAGGGCAGGGAGGAGGTACCGTGTGGTTTGGCCGGGAGGCCGGCGTCACCTTCCCGCAGAGTGGAGCAGCTCAGCTTTCAGGTGGGAAACCTTACAGCTCTGCGGCTTTCATTCAAATGGTCTGATACTGAATAAAAGACAGACTTTTAAACATTGGTCTTTGAGATGGAGATAGGAGGAATCAATTCTATCGTAAGCAACACTGCCGATCATTTTTCTTTTTGGCTCGAAGAAGCACAGATCACTTTTAACGAGATTGAAAATGGGATGGAGAGCAGCACATTATATGCATTCACATACCTGATTTTTTATGCCCACTAAGATAAAACAATCCCCTTTTTAACAAAACGCCAAATGTTAATGTTCATGGGTCTTCAGCAGACGAAATGTCTGGGTTTCAGCCCTACCTAATTTTATTTTCTAACCATTTGAGGAATGCCCTTTCTGGCATTACAAAAACCAAAGCAGAAAAATGGCTTTCAGATTCCAGGTATTCATATCAATTGTTTTCCAAGGTATGTGAGGGCTATCATTTCCATGAGATATGTGCCTTCATTTTATAATGAAACATACATCATAATGGAAGGTTGGGCATTCTCTATTTTAAGCAGAAAAAAAAAAGGTTATAGAGCAATTGTGTATAGTATGATCCTTCTTTTTTTATTGGGGGGTTTATGGATGCACACATGTGTTTGTATACTTGTACGCACATAGAGAAAGCCATGCTAACTTTGGGCACCACAGCAGGGTGGGATGAGATATGGGGGACAGGGAAGGGTTACCCTTTTAGATCTCTGTGTTATAGAACTCATTAAGTCAAGCATGTATTTTTTTTGGTAATAAAAAAATACTATACACTAAATTTGATCACCACACCTCTGCAACCCCATATGTCGTGTACACCAGCCTTGAGAAATCTGTTTCTGGCTCTTACTTTGATACTATTCCTGCTTTGCTTTTGTTCATATGTCACTGCAGAATTGTTTAGCCTCATGCCAGAGGCCAAGTTAATATGACATGTAATATTTCACTATCTTGTACTTCATTCTTTTTTTAAATTGTTTCCCAGACAATGAAAGTACAGTTTTGTTTTTTTTTTTTAAAAATCTCTTTTGTAGTCTCATAGTTTTATACTGTAAAAGTGGTGATGGTCCACAATGACCCATCATATGAAAAAACTGAACAGTCATTTGTATGTTCAGAAGCCATGGTTGAGGGGGTATAGCTCAGGGGTAGAGCATTTGACTGCAGAAGCCATGGTTGATAAGGGGGCCAGCAAATGGAAGGACCTTAGTTCAGACTTTTGAACTCTGACTATCCCTACAGACTTAGCAGCCCCTTTGTGAACCAGCTCAAGATCAGGGGACCCTCTTCTTCCATCCTGCCATCTATCCACTGGCCCCCATACCCCCAGTATCTGGAGATAAGAAATAGTCCCTGCCTTCACAGAGCTCTCACAAGGGACTGCTTGGCCTCTAGATATAAGTTATCAACTTTCTAGAGCATTCATAACTGTTAGTGATTTTCTGGATCTCCTGGCAGCTGACTTTGGAAGTAGAATCCCTTGTGATCCTGTCATAATAAACCAAAAGCTCTGGGTAGACCAGCTGATTTACGCACATACTCCTGAACCACTGTCTGTGGTCTGGTGACCAGAATGAACTGGGTGGCTTAAGAAAATGATGTCCACCCCTAAGATTGGGGTAGGGTCAGCTTTTTCCAGAGTAGATGGGCTGTATGTAAGTAGGTGAATAACCAAACAGATATATTGATTAACATGTTAAGAAGAGGAGAGAAAGAAAGGGGAATTAATGCTGATGAGGTCACTGCTGTAAATCTATCACATGTATGGTAGGGAGTTTGTAATGAAGAGGCTTTGTGGATGTTGATACCAAAAGAATATGCCCCATGGGAAGCATACGTATATCATTTGAGTTCTAGGCTTCAGGCTTCTAGGCGCCCAAAGGCATTCTTCTCACACTTTCTACTGAAGAACTCCTAATGGCAGAAAAGAGTAAATAAATAGGTGCCTCAGGGACTCTGGGAACATAGTTGAAGTCCATCCACTTCAGAGAAATTTTGTTGAGATATTTGCTTCCAAAATAATTCAGTTTTATTCTGTTCTGTAATGCATATGGGTTTGTTTTTGTCTAATACTGCTCCTTGCAAACCCTTTGATTAATACGTATTTTTGGTGCTGACAGGTACATTTAATTTGTTTTCTTTTTTAAACATTTGTTTTAAAGATTTTATTTATTTATTTGACAGAGAGAGAGATAGTGAGAGCAGGAACACAAGCATGGGGAGTGGGAGAGGGAGAAGCAGGCTTCCCGCTGAGCAGGGAGCCTGATGCGGGGCTCGATCCCAGGACCCTGGGATCATGACCTGAGCCAAAGGCAGATGTTTAACGACTGAGCCACCCAGGCGCCCCCGTTTAGTTTGTTTTCTATATGAATTGTCAGATCGGGCGACACCCTGATATAGAGGGCTGAATTAGTCCAACTTTAGGATCTTAAGTTAAACCAATTTTAATTGTGAGCGACTGCTTTGAAAGTTGAGTAAAAATTGTCTTAATTTTTAGAAGTTAGTACTAGGAATCAGGATCCCCGTAAAGATGGGATCAGATACTTCGATGAAAGATACTCAAGGGCATGCTCCAGCAACATCCATTCTTTGCTTTGAAGGGGGTTCGCGCACCGAAGCCCCTAGTTGGTTCATCATCCTGTTTGTGGCTAGGCAGAGTCCCTAAATCTGGGACAGTTCCAGACGTGCATGTGATCTTTGCAGTAAGAGCTGTTCAGTTGGACGTGGAGGAGGATCAGGTGAGAGTAGAGAGAGGGAATGTTGGCCCAGTGGGGTAACAGGCAGGGTCAGAGACTCGGCTTTTATTCTTCCCTCTTGGCAGAGTGCAGTTCTGGCTGGGACAAGTTGCAGGATGTGCCTTTCGGTCTCACAGTCTGTGTGGGGTCAGTGTTGGGAAATGCTGGTTGTGACATAACTGAGCACTTGGTCAGAACTTCTTCCGCCCCCCCCCGCCCCCCCCGCCCCTGGCCAGACAGAATGGTGGCAGGATTTCATGGAGGAGACCCACCCAGACACGATTCTGTTTCCAGGGTGGCTGGTCAGGACTGTGGTTCTGTTCAGGAACAGGAAAGCTACAATTTAGGCGAGAGCAAGGACCAGGGCAAATTTGGCAACTAAAGCACCAAGGTGTCTGTTCTCTGACAAGAAGTATTTTTGGTGCTGACAAGTCGATTCAGTTTGTTTTCTATCTGAATTGTTAGGTTGAGGATCATCCAGAGGGGGCTGAATTAGTCCAATTTTAGGATCTTAAGTTAAACTAATTGTAGATGTATAAGTGACTGGTTTGAAAGTCTAGTAAAAATTGTCTTAATTTTTAGAAGTTAGTACTAGAATTAGGATCCCCATAAGGATGAAATCAGATGCTGTTATCAAAGTTACGTAACTCTAAGTGCCCAATCTGTTCGGTTTAAAATAGTGCAAAGTAAATGAATAATACTAGCTAACATTTATATAATTATTTGAAGTTTCAAAAACACTTTCCAGTTATATAACTTATGAGTATAGTATATTCCTGGGAATTTGGCGTTAATGACTTACTAGTTTTTATTGCTGCATGACAGATTTCCCCCAAACTTCACAACTTGTAATAGCATACATTTCTTTTTTTTTTTTAAAGATTTTATTTATTTATTTGACAGAGAGAGACACAGAGAGAGAGGGAACACAAGCAGGGGGAGTGGGAGAGGGAGAAGCAGGCTTCCCGCGGAGCAGGGAGCCCGATGCGGGGCTTGATCCCAGGGCCCTGGGATCATGACCTGAGCTGAAGGCAGACGCTTAACGACTGAGCCACCCAGGCGCCCCAATAACTTACATTTCTTATCTCATTATTTCTGTGGGTCAGGTGTTGGGGCATGGCTGACCTGAGTCCTCTGCTCAGGGTTTTACCAGTCTGTCATTGGGGTGCCAGCCAGGTCTACAGGCTCACGGGAGGCTTGGTCCTTTTCCAAGCTCACGGGGATGTTGGCTGAGAGCGGGCAGGTGTTCAGACATCCAGTTTAATGTCATTCCTGCTACCCGGACGTTCTCCGATCTTTTTTTCTTTTTAAAATTTGCTTTAAAAAGTCCATTTTTAAAAAAATTACAATTATGCTTTTGGAAAAAATAATTCAGATGGTAGAGAAATGTGTAACATAAAAATGTGATTTTCTCAGTTATCCAGTTATCCAGTCTCATTTCTAGAAGTTAATAGTAGTTAAGAGAGTGGTGGGTCATTTTCCAGATTCTGTTAGCTTGATGAACAAATCAAATTTTTTTCTAGAGTTGGAAGTAGGAAGAGGATGGCTCTTTACCCAGTGAACCCAGACCCATAAATGTTTGAGTGAAAAAAGAACCATTTTTATTGTCTTTGCTCATCCCACCTAGACCATTTAGGGAGGGATTCCCTGACTTGGCAACATGAGACTGCTAGACTTCGTAGTGTACAGGTGGTTCACCATGAGCGGACTCTGCCTCCTGGGCTCACTGAAAAGGTAGACCTTCAGGAGACGTGAAGAACACATTGCATGTGTTTCCCAGAGTGTAGCTTTAGGGTTTGGAATGGAGACAGCATTAGAAGGCCAGATAAAGCTGGTGAAAAAGAGCAATCACAAGGCTAACGAGAAATGTTGTGTCTAATTTCTGAGCACAGTATCTCTTGGACAGTTTTATCATATTTTTCCAAACAATCATTTTTGGTGACAACTCCCCAGTTTCAACCTGCCTCAGCTCTCTTAAAACCTTTGGTGACTGGAAAATTTCTTTTATTTCTTCATTTCATCATGCAGGCACTCAGCAGTACTTGAAATATTTGTATAGTATTTATAATATATTAATTTAAATGTTCTTGGCGAAGCCATATTTGAGGTTTGATTTGGAGGAAATGAAGGCCTGACCTCAGGCTTGCAGCGGTGTTACATTTGGATGGCACTGTGGTGGGTACTAGAAGCAGAGACCAGAGCTCCAGTCCTGACTCTACCACTTACTGTCTGTGACACCGAGGGCAAGTGCCTTAACTCCCGGAGACTGTTTTATTATTGGTAAAATGGTAAATGGTAACAACTCACATTTATTAAGCCTTATAGGTACTGTGTACTATTCTTTTTTTTTTTTTTAAGATTTTATTTATTTATTTGAGAGAGTGAGAGTGAGAGAGAGCATACACACAGAGGGAGAGGGAGAGAGAGAAGCAGACTCCCCACTGAGCAGGGAGCCCGATGTAGGGCTCGATCCCAGGACCCTGAGATCATGACCTCAGCTGAAGGCAGATGCTTAACCGACTGAGCCACCCAGGTGCCCCTACAGTGTGCTATTCTAAGCACTTTACATATATTTGTTCATTTAATTTTTACTAAAGTTCTACGCATTGTAGGTTTTTAAATTACCTTCATTTTACTATAAGGAAACTGAGGCTTAGGAAGACAAATTAACTTGTCCAAGGTCACATGGCAAGTAGGTGATAAAGCTGGGATTCACACCCAGGATGTCCAGCTCCAGAGCTCATGCTTTTAATATTAGTCCTGTTGACTGTACATGGTTGCTCGGAGCATTCAGTGATACCACTAAAGTCCAAGTAGTTACAGTCTGCAGTGTGCTGTTCAAAATAATTAAGTGTGCTATTGAAGAATGTATAGATTTGGAACGAGGCAGTCTCAACAATCCAGACACATAATTGAGATGATAGTCAGCATTCCTGCCACATGTTGAGTTAGCATTCAGCAGTGCAGTGACATGATCTAGTGCGACAGCGAGTGCGTTCAGTTCTAAAGGCATAGGAGCTCACTGATCCAAGGAAAGTGGTAGCAACTGTTGGGATGATGCTCTCCCGCTCTGGAAGGTGGGAGAAGACCTTGGGAGGGGACTGTTTTTATCATGTTCACTGGATGGTGGGAGATTGAGAGCTGCATGAGGTCCTTCACCTTTATGAGCACAAAATAGAGGAGGGGGAGCAGATCAGCACAAGGGGCATGTGGCCAAGTCGCATGACCAGCTCAGCCACCCCCACCCCCAGGCACCTATTTCTGGTGTGACATCTATACCACAGATCTATGTTAATGGCAGTCCTAATTTCTAAAGAGTTTTCAGACTCCATTTTGGAGGGCTGGCGGCTGACATACAATGTGGCATGTTGGAAAAGGCACAGGCCTTTGGCACATAGACCTAAGGTTGAATCTTGGCCTCTCACAACCACTGGGACCAGTGTGAGTAATTGAGAGTCAGTTTTCTCATCCACACAGTAGGTATCATGATGTTTATCTTGTTGAGTCGTGATGGAGATTAAGGGGCCTCTGCCTGGTGCCTGGCACATAGTAGGTGTGGAGGACCTGGCAGGTGCCATGACCATCTGAAAACCTTGGAAACCCAGAATGAGTTTTCTTGAAGGTTTCAGATACTGAGATTTCCTTGTAATTACAGTCTTTCTCCCCTCCCCCAACTCTCGTTCCCTCCCTGTCTCCCACTCTCTTCCTCCCTCTTTTCCCTACCCCCCTCCCTCTTTGGTATTCATTGAACAGATTCCATTTTTGTTGTATTACTACTTTAATTAGCCACAAATACTGTTTTCAGCTCGTAGTATACCTGTAACCAGGACCACTCTGTGCCTTAGCTAAGAGAGTTTTATTAGGTCTGGAGAACGATACATATTTGGAAATAGTTGTCTCATAATAGAGTTTGTCTCAACAATGATATTATAGTATTGTGTTACCCTGCTCTAAAATAAAGGCTGCCTGAGATGATATTTTTAGCTAGTATTTTCGTGTGGCATAGAACTCATATATAGTTCTTTAATGCATAGTCTGAAATGACTGGCAGCACAGGAACAGAGGATTATAACACAGGAACAGATGGTAGTTTAGTCAAGCCTTGGACTGACAGTGACCATGCCTGACCAGCTTGCTGGCCTCCCTCGGCAGCCATGGTTTGGGTGACCCCAGGCCTGTGTATGGGCTCCAGATCTAAGACCAGTGATTTATGGCACAGCAGAGGTAAAAAGATGAACAGGGCTTATTTCTTTCCTCAAACTTTGAATTGAGAAATACAGAAAAAATAAAATATCAATGAAAGCAGATCCTGGCAGTCATGATATAGTGAGGCCATGATGGGCCATGTTGCAAGCAGAAACTATGAAAAAGCATCTTTGAAGTAGACCAGCTATGGAGTAGACAGTGAGAAAACCAGTTAGTGGCAGGCCCAGAAGCAGCAGAAACATGAGCAGGGGATGAGCACATTGATCGTGGAACCGGACAGAAGCCTTCACCAACCCGCGCCGCTTGGCATAGTGCCGCCCTGCACCCATACTCACTCTTGGGTCCCAGCTTTTCTTGCAGCTTGCTGATAGGTTGTCCAGGGGTTCCTGGGTGTGTTCCTTAGTACGGTAAAACTCAGCGCTTGATGTAACTTGACAGCATCTCTGTGCTGAGCAGCTGAAAGAGTCTGCCCAAATCACATTTCTCTGTTCCAATGTCACAGACTTTGGTGTAGAGCTTTGACTTGAAACTATCTCTGACACTAATGGTGAGATCTTGGGCAAGTCTCTTTTTTTTTTTTTTTTTAAGATTTCACTTATTTATTTGAGAGAGAGAGAGAGGCAGAGGGAAAGGGAGAAGCAGACTCCCTGCTGAGCAGGAAGCCCGACACAGGACTGGATCCCAGGACCCTGGGCTCATGACCTGAGCCAAAGGCAGACACTTAACCACCTGAGCCACCCAGTCCCCAACCTTGGGCAAGTTTTAAAAACCTTTAAATGCCTTAGGTTTCTTCTTCTGTGAAAATAGGCTATTATTAGTATGAGTTATATATATATTTTGCTTACGTATCACAAATATGTTCTTAGGGGCACCTGGGCGGTTCAGTGGGTTAAGCGTCTGCCTTCAGCTCAGGTCATGATCCCAAGGTCCTGGGATCGAGCCCCACGTGGGGCTCCCTGCTCAGCAAAGAGCCTGCTTTTCCCTCTTCCCTGCCCCTTGATTGTGCTCTCTTTCTCATGATCTCTCTCTCAAATAAATAAAATCTTTAAAAAAAAAAAACCAAAAAAATCCCAAATATGTTCTTAGACTGTGTATATGAGGCACACACGTGAATGACACTATGTTGGATAGAAGACCCAGATAGTAGGCTACACAGTTATTGACCTTACATTTGTAATTTTTTCACTCGGGCCATTTTTCACAATTTTGAACTGTGTCTAAAAAACCAACCAGAGTGTTTGCTAGACCAAACTGTGTTTTTAAAAAACCAAATAAGACAAAAGTCCTCTTCCAGGGAATCTGGGAAATCTTACAAATGGCTAATTAAAAACACTGTGGCACATAATGTCTTGATGTCTTGTGATCCAATTCCCAGGATCTGAGACCCAAGAAGAGGGTATATTCCTCCTCATGAAGTGAATAGCCTGTTGTCGTCTCTGAAGATTCCACCAGCTTGTCTTGTGTAATCATTTTCTTGGGTTCCTAGGCTTTCAATGTTAGTTTCATTAAGACAGACCTCATGTGCTCATCTGAAAACTCTTCAAGTCCCTGTATACAAAGACCATTTTGTAAGACTTGCACATTATGGGACTCCTTGATGAATTTCGCTGAGATATGAGCAATGTCATAGGTTTTCAAGTCCTGCCTTGGTTATTTTACAGTGGCCAGCAGATTCCAACAGAGCCAAACTGTGAGTTTCCGTGATCACAATAGGTAGTATTTATGGGACACTTGCTGTGCATCGGGTGCTGTGTTTCCTAGTTTAACACAGAATCCCATTTAATCCTCAGAATTAGACGACGGAGGAACCAGTGTTCTCCTTCTTGTTCAGATGAGGAAACGGGTTTGGAGAAGTTAAGTATATTACCCAGGTTCACACAAAACTGAAAAACTTCGCCAGATAACTTGGAACCAAGGTTCACACAGTATTTCAAATGCATTTGAAGCATTAAATTCTGTATGACATAGAATCTGAGTGAAGAGCTCAAGAACAAGTCAGTCTGTTTCAGCATCTAACCCCCTCACTCCACACACTGACTCTTTTTTTTTTTTAAGATTTATTTATTTATTTATTTATTTATTTATTTATTTATTTATTTATTTATTAAAAGATTTTATTTATTTATTTGAGACACAGAGAATGAGAGAGAGAGAGCACATGAGAGGGGGGAGGGTCAGAGGGATAAGCAGGCTCCCCGCTGAGCCGGGAGCCCGATGTGGGACTCGATCCCGGGACTCCAGGATCATGACCTGAGCCGAAGGCAGTCGCTTAACCAACTGAGCCACCCAGGCGCCCAAGATTTATTTATTTATTTGAGAGAGAGCATGAGTGCATGCTTGTGAGGCCGGGGGTGTGGGGGGTGGCAGAGGAGAGAATACCAAGCAGATTCCCCACTGAGTGGGGAGCCTAATGCCGGGCTTGATCTCACAACCCTGAGATCAGGACCGGAGGCAAAACCAAGAGTCAGATGCTTAACCGACTGAGCCACCCAGGCACGCCTATTTTTAAAGATTTATTTATTTATTTGAGAGAGAGGGAGAGAGCGAGAGAGCACACACTGACTCTTACTTCAGAACTGCTCTCAAACTTGATGGAGCTCAGTCTCCTCACCCTGACATTTGAGGCTCTCTGCAGTTTGATCCCAGTCTTATTTTCTGGGCTATTACTCACTGGAGGTCTTTGCTCTAGGCAAGCTGTCTCATTCTTGTCTTTGAAATATGGGTGGGTAGGCCTTTGTGCCTCTATGTTTTAATCCATGTTGGAGCATGTGCCAGAATTTCCTTCCTTTATAAGACTGAATATATTCCATTGTATCTCTGTACCTCATGTTGTTTATCCATTCTTCCATCAGTGGACACTTGGGCTGCTTCCACCTTTGGGGAACAATGCTGTGGTGGACCTGGGCGTATACAGATAACTGTTTTGAGTCTCTGGCAATTCATACTTAAAAAAATTTTTTTTGAAGGAAAAAAGAGGAGTTCAATTATTACCTAAAACCCGAATTCTCTTATGCCACTCTTTGGGGGCACATTACTTTGTGTCAGTCATGCCCATCCTTTTAGACCTGCTCACATCTTCTGACTTTCTGGATTGTTCTTGGACCTCTGCAGTTCACAGTGATCGTTCCCTCACGTAGACCCAAAGCACTCACCTAGGCAATAAGAGGACGAATGACTCATTTAACCAGGAATCGCTTAAATCTTATTTCATCTCTTTTTGTGGCTAGACAACTCTTTAAGATTTACGTTTGATGATATAGACGTCTCACCTCCTAAGCTCTAGTATAAGCCACTCAGGAGCCCAGACCATAGGAGTGTCTTGTGGTTCCCACTGTGCCTAACATGATGTTGTGCGTAAAGAAGGCTCTCAGTAACCGCGTTGCTTGCTTCTTCAGTGGTTGTAGCCTGAATTCTGTCAAGGCAGTTGGTGCAGCTGTGTAGCCGTGGGAAGAGGTGTTTTTACCTGTGTCCTGATCCATGCTGGATTTGAAGTGTTACTGCTGTGCAGGCGAGAGTGGCTTGGAGAAACGCGGCTAGCATCCTGGGATTTGGAGGAATCCTACACATTCTTTAATACTTCTTTGGTGCCATTTTCGACTAAATCGTTAGCATTAAGTAAGACATTTCATGAAATATTTCCTGTTGCCTTGCCACTCTCCTGGTTTATTTCTGACATTCAAGGATGATTATTATATGGGTCTTGGATTTCTTCATGATGGAGGCACACACTTTGTGTACTAGGATAAACATCAAAAAAAAATCTTTTCTATTGAGATGAGACATTTTTCCTGTAACTACATCTTTTCCTCCCCCCTCCTCCTTTTTCGTTTATCCCTGGTGGCATGAGGGTTTCAGCATTCCTCAGGGAGTCAAATAGGAGGCTTCTGCCCAACAGAGTGGGTCTCTGTGATACAAAGGTGAAGATGCTCTTGGAAGGCGTTGCACAACACAAGTTTCTGTGATTAGGCATTCTGCTTGGCCACTTTTTCCCCAAGCTTCACAGGCCTAAAAAATAGCATGGATGGTGTGCTCTGATGAAAAAGGAGTGGACTCCTGGCTCCTTGTCCTGATTGCACTTCTGTTAGATAATGTGGTCATACCACTTAACTTCTTTGTGTTCCATTGTTATGCACATTAAGGTGGAGAATTCATATCTATCTCATGGGGATTGAGGGAGAGTTTAGTAAAAAGGTGTTTAAGTGCATGTTTTATGCCAGCACTTTTTTTTTTTTTTTAGATTTTATTTATTTGAGAGAGCAAGAGCAAGCATGGTTGGGGGGAGGAGGCAGAGGGAGAAGGAGGAGGAGAAGCAGAACCCTCCCCCCACCACCGAGCAGGGAGCCTGACGTGGGGCTCGATCCCAGCACCCTGAGATCACGACCTGAGCTGAAGGCAGATGCTTAACCAACTGAGCCACCCGGGCGCCCCTGTGCGAGCACTTTAATAGGTTTGGGGATGAGTTGTTAAGTAACTGGAGATGGTAACACAAATAACTAAAATTCATTCTGAAGAAAATCAGGAAGCTGGTACATAGGCAGATGGGATGCCTGGTTAGAGCCTCAGCAAAGCAGGGGCTTTAAAAATATATTTTGGAAGAAATTGATATTGAAAGCAGCGTCAAAGTAGTCATGATGGTGAAAACAAGTCATTGTAAGATTTCCGTACGTGTATTTTATGGTTTAGTTATAGTTTTATTTTCAGTTTCATATGGGGAATTGAAATGTAAACTTTCAGAATTTAGAGCTTCTAAAGGTCTTAATGTTGCCCCGGGGAAGAACTATGATATGACAGATCTCTTCTGACTTTCCTGCGTATGGACACTAATGTTTCGTTCATTTAGTATTGCAGTCGAGTGTGCGTACAGTTCCACATAATTGAGACTCGAAAAATATCCAAACTGTGCTTCACTATTTAACTTGAAAAAAGTTTCTTTGGCTAGATATCTTTCCAACATGTATTGTGTATATCCTTGTCATCAAAACCAGAACACTGTCTCTCATTTTGGCCTTTGATCGTCATGCTGTGCTCTGAGTTGGTGCCGTGTAATAAAGCAGCGCTCAGGGCCCGCTGAGCTGAGCTGCTGGCTCTTACTCTAAACAGCTCTTCATTGTTATGCTTGCAAAATTATTGTGATCACTTCTTACTCCTTTTCTTTCTTTGCTTCTCTTTCCCTCTGTCTCTTTTCCTTTTTCCATTAGTGGCCATTGTTTCTTCCCTTAGGGTAGGAGTTCTTAACTCGGTCTGTCAACTGTATGCAAACTTTTATGTGCCTATTATATGTGTGTTTTTTTCTGGGGAGAAGTTTTGTAGCTTTCATTGGCATTTCAAAGGGATCTACAACTAAAAAAAGGTTAAGAAGTGCTCTGTAGCGGTATTTTTTGAACTGTAAGTTTCAACCTGTTAATGGGTGATCAAAACCACTTGATGGGTTAAGACCAGCAGTTTAAAAAAAAATTTGTAATGAATAGAATTGAACAAATCCTATCAGGGTATCACATACGGTAAGAGTATTTAGGGTTTTGTGGAAGTTTTGCTTCATACATATGTGTGTACGTGTATGTAAATATACACTTAAACACATACTTCGTCGTGATGAAAATCTATTTCTTAGTTAAACGTTTGAAATACGCTGCTACAGAATGGCCCCAATTTAGAGATGTTGCTTTCTCTGGAGTGTGCCGAGTTTATTAGAAATGTGGCTAAAATGAAAGTAAGTGAGGCCAGAAGGATTTTCTCTCCTGTTTTGAAATGTTTACAGAATTGATTACATCGGAATATTTAAAGAGGAAAGTAAGATAGAAGATAGGTCAAGAGCGACAGTGTCACGGCTGCTGCCATCAAGAGTAAAACATGCTTCTGTGGGTCCTGAAGGTGAAGACCACAAGCGGTGGTTTTCACCGGTGGTTACACATGACTTTTAGGGAGACTTAAAATTTTGTTTTAAAAGATTTTATTTATTTATTTATTTGAGAGAGAGATAGCAAGAGAAAGCATGAGCTGGGCGGGATGTGAGGGGGAGGGGCAGAGGGAAAGGGAAAAGGAGAACACCGCGCTGAGCAGGGAGGCCAACACGGCTTGGTCCCAGGACCCCAGGATCATGATCTGATCCAAAGGCAGACGCTTAACCGACTGAGCCACAACTGGAGAGACTGGGGTTTAGATTACATATATCAGGGGTGTTTCTTCTGGGTTCTGAATTGCTGGATGCACGTACTCCAGAAAATACTTCAGTTTTCACTGTGTTCACAATAGGAATACTCTGAGTATTATTTGGTTATTCACAAGGCATTTGTTCTGGAATGCTACAGATATCTGAAATATGAAGACGGAGATTGTTTTGACTTAGGAATGTTTGTACATTCTTGATTTAATGTCTGCCCTTGAAAAATGAAAAGGTTGCTAATCGAATGTCATTTATAAAAAGTTAGAGTTTTCCCTTTCTCTTCCCTCCTTGTTCCCTCCCCCTCCCCCAGCATCCTTCCCCCTCCTCCTCCCCTCCTCCCCCTCTCTCCCCTTCCCCTCCCCTCCACTTCCTTTTTCCTTCCCAGATGTCAGAGGCTGGTCCCACAGGGCAGTGGGACTAAAGGGGGCTTTCCAGTGTCATAGTGGTGGTGTGCATATGCCTGAGTACTTGGGGTGCAAAGGCTGGGAACCTGGAGGTGTGGTGAGCTGGGAAGGGGCTGAGATGGTTAGGAGGTTGATTACATCGAGTAAGTAAGTACATTGATTGAGCAAATACATACATACAAGGGAAATGAGAGCCAGGCTTGTCTCTGTTGGAGAAGGTAGATAGAACCTAACTGGGAGATAGTCTTGGCCATTACGGGGAAGGAGTCCCTTTCAGTGTAATTCACTTAATGGGAGAACATCCTCTGGATTCCAGTAGGAGTTTCTCTGGGTTCTTTGGGGCCCAGGGACAAAACCGAGGTGTGGGCGCAGCCATACAAGTGGCCTGCTGGGAAATGAACTGAGCCGCGGGAGGCCTTTTTGTGGACGCCATTGGTATGGGCATTATCCGAGCTCCAGAGTAGTAGTGTATCCTGGACACAGAATACACACACCTCTTATTACCAGTCCAGTAAGTGAGTGGAACTCTGGGGGGCAAGGGATGAATCCTGTTTGCCGCTCCCTTTTGTAAAGATTTATAAGCTTTTCTTTTTCTGTTTTTCTCCGGGGCATATTCAGAATAAAGTGGACACACCCAGCCCTTTCACATACATATCTGACTTTAAAAAACTCTTAATGCCATTAGTTAGTCCCACCTCTTAATGCCAGTGGTTACTAAATGAGTTAGTTTATAGTTCTTTTTAGAGCATGGCACAATGAGAAGATACCAACTTTAGATCATATGCAGTTGCTTGTTAAAAAAATAATAATGTATTCTCATTTGTCAGTCCAAATGTTAATTGATGTAAACATGAACTATCTGGTCGCCATTGTTCTGATTCCCAAAAAGGAGGTGTAATCTGCTATTGCAGTTACCTGAATGTAGAATGGATAGCTGCCCAAGACCAGAGTAGAATCATAAACTCTACCCAGTCAGTCAGCTGCTATCAGGAATTCTTCTGGGTCTCAGAGAAAGGAGAACTGCGACTGAACATTTGAGTTATTTGTTGACACAGTGTGGGAATATTTAAATCTTTGACGAATGCACGTAGACCCTTCAAAGAAGAAACCCATAAACAGCAAGGGTAGGCGTCATGGTAGAGGACAAATCTAGTTAGGAATTCAAGATTAGAGGATACATATCTGAAACATACACATAAAGTAGAATGGGGAGATAGTGCGGTTTCTTTTACTGTTTCCTTATTTAGATTGATAAAGCTTGTCCTGCTTGGCCCCTTTTCTGATTTGTTTTGAACTGTGTTGGTGTACCAGTAATTGTTGCTGGGTAACAAGCCAGCTCCCCAAATTAGTGGCCTAAAACAACAACCATTTATTTGTGCCCAGTTCTCTGGGATAGCAGTTGAGGTGGACTTTAGGTTGATGTGTCTTCTGCTGGTCTCAGCCGGCATCATGCATCTGACTTTAGGCATCTGGTGGCCTGACCGGGCCTGGGTGGCCTAGAATGGCTTCGCTCATAGCTGGGTGTCAGGCTCTGCAGCTCAGGGCACCTCAGCCATGCATGTGGCTCAAGCCCATTCACATCATGGCTTCCAGCCACAGCCATAAAAAAGGGGTTCCTCCTATACAGGTACTTTTCAAGCCTCTGCTTGTGTCTCATCTTATAATGTCCCATTGGATATTTGACAGTCAGGTCACATGGACGAGTCCAAACTGAAGGACTGGAGGAATAAACGATCTTTTGATAGAAAGAGTGGCAAAGTCACATGTCAAAGGGATGTATGCCTACAGGGTGGAAGGAATTGTTCTAGCCATCTTTGCAAACAATATCCCACAGTAGGAACCTGAGGGGAAAGGATATAGTTTAAAGGTTTGTTCGGTGGCAACACGTGGCATATAGGTTTCATAAAATCTTAGGCACTGTGTGCAGTGTACTTGCTATTTTATTTCAACAGAAGAATAATTATATGAGAGTCACTTTCTTAGTGACGAGCTGGCCCTGTACAAATCAGTCATTCAGTTAACAAATATTTACGGGGCATCATTAATGGGCGAGGCCGTTTCGAGGTGTTAGGGGAAGAGCTGGTGGGGGGGAAGCACACATAATTCAGTGTGTATAAAAGTCACAGGTAACAAAGAGAAACTTATAACTCAGTCTCGTGTGGCTTTTGATTTTGGGTTTGAGGCAGCAGAGTTGTTCAATTTGTCAGAATGCTACAGAGGCAGATTTTTATCAAGAATGTAGCTGCTGTTAAGTTTGGTTTTAAAGAGCAACTTGACCATTGGTTTCTCTGCCAAGAGCAAATATCTGTCTCAATTATTGTGGTTTTAGAAATTACCTAAAAAAGGTGAGTCATGTGCTTTTCTGCTGAAGAAGGCCAGTCTTTTAATCAGCAGATATTAAAAAAATAACCAGCCATTACATTTTCATCTCTACCGTTGTAGCTAATTCTAGTATATTCGCTAGAAGCGATTGAGACCGTTACTCAGTCTCCAGCATCTCCCACCTCCTTGCCCAGGTAGGTTGGAGTGGGAAGAAACCTTTTTGAAAATGCAGAAAGTTAGGAAACTTGGAATCATTTCTCGTCAGGCTAGATTAATTGGTCCTAGTGATAGAATGTCAGAAATGAATGTCAGAAATAAATGTAGAAACTGCGTGGGAACAGAGTTTTCTTTCACAACAGGGGTCTTGTCTATGCTTGAGAGGATGAAAAAGTATGTGTAGAAATGACCTGTTCAGTTTTCCGGGTTCAGGGAGAAGTCTTTTGTAATTAAAATAATTGTGACCTATGTTAAAAAAAATCAGAACGTTCATACTGTTCTGTTTGCTATTCCGTTCAGTTTTCTAGAAAGATCTGACAATCTTGAATCCAGTGGTGGCAATACGGGAAAAATTTGTTGCTCTAAAAAATGCCACCTTTTGTTGCATGACACTGGAAAGGTGGGAAAGTTAGAGTTGACTTTTTTCCTTTCTTTTTTTCTTTTACCTCTTTCTTAAAAAAATTTTTATCACTTACCTATTTTTGTTCATGTCTCCACGCTGCCCCCCTCCCTCATGATGTTGAAACTGAAAGGAAAAATGAAGCCACTAAAATGAGTTTCAGTTACGTGACTTTTGCTCATGGCCTGGTGCTAGTCTTTGTACGGAATGAACTGAACCGGACTACTCTTGCTGCCAGGAATCCAGATCAAAATGAAAAGGAAGATTAATAGCGTTCCAGTTTGTAGTGTGAGAGGGTTCATGTCTGCTAAAATACAGTATCGATCCCTCTAGAAATACATTTACATTCCACATTGAATTTAAATTTGACCATTAAATATACTCTCCTTTAGAAAGTACATTTAAATTCTGATGTTACAGTATGTTAGATAGAATATGAGATTATGTTGTTTGAACGCCCAAGGGATAAACGTGGCTCTCATACGGAGCTGTCTGCTGTGAGAGCCCATTGGAGAGATTGACGGGCTGCGGTAAGGCCAGTCCCAAAGTAAAGGCCCTAGTTGATAGGTATGGATGTGGTTCAGGCGGAGGGAAATCCTGGGTTACAGTGGACGGCAGGATAAAGATGAGAGAAGGAGACACCAGTTCTAACCGGAATAAGAGAAAGCATAGCTGTTGCTCAAAATTAGCTGTGGTTGGTGACGAAACTTTTGGCAAGTGTGACAGGACTGTGAACTCTTACCCAGGACCTTAAATTAATCTAGAGATTTATTTTGAAAGGTATTTTCAATGTATAAATCTGTGCCTTCCATTTATCAGCAAAATGAATAAACATTATTGACCATGTGTCTTTGGAGATATTAAGTGTTCTTGAAAAGTATGAATGGTCACGCAGTAGAACTAGTTTTGTTTTTAAAAGGATGAAACCATGAGACACTGTGATTTAAGGTGTTGAAACATGTCCTGTGTAATAATGAGGATATTTTTTGTTCTTTCTTTTGCCAGACGTACATTGGAAGTGTGGTTATATCGGTTAACCCATACCGGTCCTTACCCATTTATTCACCGGAGAAAGTAGAAGATTACAGGAATAGAAATTTTTATGAACTGAGCCCTCACATGTAAGTACGGGATTGAAGCGCTAAGTTTCTCTTTCACTGCAGGGATGTGTAGTTGACAGATGCGTCCAGCTGTTTGCCTCGAGTCTCAGGAAAATGTTGTCGTCATTTTTTAAAATTAGAGGAAGGAATGTGAAAGTCAATTGTTATGCCTTATTTTAAATTTCAAAAAAGTCAGAATACTTCATTTGGCGTCAGGCTCTTCAAGTTCTGAAATATTTGGGTTCAGCATGTAAAATATGTTCTATTGCAAATTGTGTATAAGTAGCAACTGCTGCTAATTATTTTTGCAAATAAAACAAGAATGTACATTGTTTATTCTTTTAAAGAGCCCAAGCAGCATTTTCGTGGGTTGGGTCAAGAAAGATCCCAAGTGTTGGGTTGTGTAATGGTTTTTCAGCAAAAGGAATAAATAATACCTTCAGTTTATAAATCTTCATAGACACTGACATTGTTCACCAGATGTGTATATGAGGCCAATGATTTCACCTTCCCCGAAGATAGTCACTTGTTTGATTTTTTTCTGAAGGTCACTTGTTAGTGTAAAGAATTTCTATAAATAACAAGCTACAATAATTACATAGCGCCAAGGTTGAAGAACTCTGAACTAAAGTGAAAGAGCCTGTAGACTTTTAGTTGTGGTCTAGCAGAAAAGAATTTTCTCTCTCTGATTGAAGATGAGCTATGGGCTCTGTTACTTTTGATAGAAAATAAAATCTAATAATTAAAGAATATATATATACCCCAGTCTTCGATGTTTCTCTTGATAGCGTAGCACATACTGACATTTTTGGACTGTTTGGAACTAAAAATTTAAGTTAATTCCTGAAAATGGTTGTTAAAAGCTAAATACTGTATATTTTGCCAATCAAGTGGATTCTGATTATTCTGTTTTTGTCTACAAGTAGATTTTGCAAGTCATCTTGTTTCGTTTTGCCTGGAGAAAAATAAAATCTTGAAATTTGTTTTATAAAGTTATCCCTGTAGTTAAGTCCCTGTAATGAAATACTTTATTTTTTTTTTTGCATTTAAAAAACTTTATTATGTTATGTTAATCACCATACATTACATCATTAGTTTTTGATGTAGTGTTCCATAATTCATTGTTTGAGTATAACACCCAGGGCTCCATTCAATACTTGTCCTCTTTAATACCCATCACCAGGCTAACCCATCCCCTCACCCCCGTCCCCTCTAGAACCTTCAGTTTGTTTCTCAGAGTCCATAGTCTCTCATGGTTCGCCTCCCCTCCAATTTCCCCTCCTTCATTTTTCCCTTCTTCCTCTCTTCTTTTTTTTTTAAAAATATAATGTATTATTTGTTTCAGAGGTACAGGTCTGTGATTCAACAGTCTTACACAATTCACAGCGCTCACCATAGCACATACCCTCCCCAATGTCTATCACTCAGCCACCCCATCCCTCCCACCCCCCACCACTCCAGCAACCCTCAGTTTGTTTCCTGAGATTAAGAATTCCTCATATCAGTGAGGTCATATGATACATGTCTTTCTCTGATTGACTTATTTCGCTCAGCATAATACCCTCCAGTTCCATCCATGTCGTTGCAAATGGCAAGATTTCATTCCTTTTGATGGCTGCATAATATTCCATTGTGCAATGGAATTATGCATGGCTGCATAATATTCCATATATATATATATATATATATATATGGAATATATATATATATATATTCCATATATATATATATATATGTATATACACACCACATCTTTTTTATCCATTCATCTGTTGATGGACATCTTGGCTTTTTCCATAGTTTGGCTATTGTGGACATTGCTGCTATAAACATTGGGGTGCACTTGCCCCTTTGGATCACTACATCTGTGTCTTTGGGGTCAATACCCAGTAGTGCAATTGCTGGGTCATAGGGTAGCTCTATTTTCAACTTTTTGAGGAACCTCCATACTGTTTTCCAGAGCGGCTGCACCAGCTTGCATTCCCACCAACAGTGTAGGAGGGTTCCCCTTTCTCTGCATCCCCACCAACATCTGTCCTTTCCTGACTTGTTAATTTTAGCCATTCTGACTGGTGTGAGGTGGTATCTCATTGAGGTTTTGATTTGGATTTCCCTGATGCAGAGCGATGTTGAGCACTTTTTCATGTCTCTGTTGGCAATTTGTATGGAACCAGAAATACTTTATTGATGACTATTTGTTTTAAATTCTAGGCCTTGAAACCATGCTTCCCAGAGTAAGATGCTTAGATCAGGGGTGTTAGAATCCCCCAGGAGCTTATGAAATATCTAGTTTCCTAGGCCTTAACTCTAGCAAGCCAGGAATCTACATTTTTCACAAGCTTTCCAGGTGATTCTTATGTACGTGCAAGTGTGAGAACATGCTGTCTTAGATGTATATTTACCAATATTTTCCTTTCCTTAACTGCTTATAGCAAATCATGATCTTTATGCAAGCAGTCTTCATAATATAATAATGGTTTGTTATTTATTATTTACATGTATGATAACTCATTTTATTCTCAGAATAATTCTGTGAGGTGTAGGTATTATTACAAATGGGGAAATTTTCCCAAAGCCACGCAGCTCATGGGTGGGGAGCTGGGCTGTGAAAACAGTGCCTCTCAGCTAGAGATGGGTTTTGCCATTTTCTTGGCAGGGCCTCTTGCTGTGCACCTCCATCAGCACCCCAGGCCCTCCAAGGTCACCTTAGCTGTGCCTCACTTTATCTCCAGAGACTGCCTGTCATTCTTCCATTTGCAGCTTTAATCTCCAGTTTGGGGATGTTTAGATATATAACAGATGTCTATTCTAGAACACAGAAGTTCATGCTCTGTAATATCCATTTTTGTCCCCACCCCTGGAAGATTTCTAAGAGTCTCTGTGGCACTGCTACCCTCGTTTACCCCCTTACTTCCCAAGGAAAATAGCCACGATGAGCTATAAGATAAATATCCAGTGTACAATTTTTTTTTACTCAGTAAATGTTTGTTAGATTGAGTTAGGCAACAAAACTTTTTACCATGGTCTATGAAACACCGTGCATGGGGTGGCGGTGCAAAGTCCAAGTTTATCTAATGAATCTGAATTTGCCAGATTTGTATCACACCCACCTTCCCATCTTGCTTTGTTCTTTAAGTCCTCACCACACTCCTTTCCACCGGGTCATATTTCCACATTCTGTACCTTCTTCCTGGAATGCTTTTCCCTCCCTTTTCCCCAGGCAACTCCTGTTCTTCTGCTAGTTCTCAGATTGCCTTAGACCTCCTCAGGGAAGGACCGTCCCTTGCCCCCTCCCGGCCAAGGTCAGATCCATTGCCCTTGTCACAGTTCCAGGTTAATATTGCTTTATGGGATTTTTTGATTCATGTCAGCCTCACCTGGCATGCCAGCTCACCATAACGTTATTAGCGCCTCAAAGTAAGTTAAGTGCTGGGAATATATTGAACAGGACTTGGACTCGAGTCCCAGCTCTTCCACTCGCAAGCTATGTAATCTTGAGCAAATTACTTGAAAAAAACTTCAACTCAGAAATTAAGCAATTTGCTCTGTTCAGTGGGAAAATAATTATTAACTCCTAGGATTTTTGTGAGGGGTAACTATCTAGTAGATATTTAGATAATATCATTATCTGGTATATGTCAAGTGCTTAGTATGGAATGGGCCACAGCCTTGTAGTAAAGGAGAGCAGCTGCTATTAACAGTGATAAATGTAATTATTGTAATAATGAGAAGTATGGAACACATTTTGAGCATCCTGACATGCCCTTTCTTACCAGTTTCTCCTCCATTGTGGGACATTTTCTACTTCCTTTATTTATTTATTTTTTTAAAAGATTATTTATTTGAGAGAGAGAGAGAAAGAAAGCTCGAGCGGGAGGGTTAGAAGGAGATGGAGAGAGAATCTCAAGCAGACTCCATGCTGACCATGGAGCCCGACGCTCAATCTCATGACCCTGAGATCCCTACCTGAGCCGAAACCAAGAGTCGGATGCTTAACTGACTGCACCACCCAGGTGCCCCTCCACTTCCTTTAAAGCATTTTCCCTGCATCATTCTTTGTGAATGTCCAACTTTGATAGTGTCTGAAATGGGGTTCGTGCTAGCTAGGTTTCTTACTAAAACCTAGTCCGACATTCTCAAATAGGAATTTTGCAGTATAATAAGATAGATGACTTTAGGCTTTTGATGTATTCTAATGGTAACTCTTTTAAGAACTTGATCCCAATTTGAATAAAAAACAGCTGCTCAGACCACGTATACTTTGAAAATTTTGCCAATTAATTTACCCCAGATGACATTTGGAATTTAATTTGACCTGGTATTGACTATTAGTCTTCAAAAATATCCAGGTACTTCTCTTCTAGCTCATGTATTTTTGAAGGTGTCCAGAAATTATCTTTCTTTAAATTTCAGATCATTGAAAAATATTTACATTTCATGTAGGTATGTGACTTTGAGATAGTGGCCGTGTATAAATGAGTAAAATGAAAATAAACAGTGGTTTCGTACCTATATTCCTTTTCAAAGGTATTTTCTGCTGGCATACCTCTTCTCCTGCTCCCTTCTTCTCTGAACTCCTCCCCCTTCTGTGTTTGGAGCCACACCTTGAGCGTGGTATCCCTGGGGGTCATGTCCAGAAAAAGGAGGCGTCCATGGGGCAGCTTAGATGACACCGTTTGCCTTTCCACTGTGTAAAGAGTGCCTCTCCAATGTGATTCTAAGGTTCTTTGCACATTAGGAATTTTTTTTTTACGTATCCCGGTGAGGACTTAGTACCTTCAGATAACTCAAGAACTGTATTCATGGAGAAGTACCTCAGATCACCCAACCGCATAGATAGGAAAGAATGATAGGGAAGAGATGAGGAAAATAATTAAACTACTTAGTTACCCTCCACTCAGTTAGAATAGCACCATGACAATCCACCTGATATTTTATTTACCAAATCCACTGGCCTTTTGTTGGGTGATTGCTTTTTGACCTTGCAGCACTAGATACAGTTTAGTATTATCCTGTGGATCTTCCTAAAATCAGAGCATGCTACTTCCCTTCCCAGAAACCTTCATGGGCTCCCTATTACTGTTTGAGTGAACTCCAAGTTTCGTGGCTTGGTGTTCAAGCTCTGTGCATTCCAGCCTCAGCGCACCTTTCCAGGCCCACACACCAAGCTTCTTCATGGAACTTCTTTTTGAGTCCCAGCTTTTTACGTCTTCTTCTTTCCACTCCTACTGCATACCCTGTCTACTGTTAAAACCTGGCCAGTCTCCTCGGGGCTGTCTGAAAGCTCAATGCACAAGTGACTTCTCCTTCTGAGTTAAAGGAACCCCTCCTTGTGTTTCTGTGTCATCCTCTTTAATGAGATGGCAACTTCTAGAGGTCAGCATCCTTTCCCTGCATATGTCTGTGGCTCTTTCATGGCTTTTCTCTTAAGAGCTCAGTGACTATAGACCAAAAGAGGTTTTATATCATTTTTCATTTCATTTTACCTGTGTTATCTCATCTCTGGTAGTTTAATGAAATCAAACCGTTCTTAGTAGGATATTTGCAGTGTTCATTCAGAATTTCGTGGAGTATAATGAGAATTTCTTCTCATTCTTATAAAAAATGTAAGCCAATATTTAATACTATTTTTATGGTACTCTTCAATCCTGAGTGTTCAGGTTCCATTTATTCATGATCTAGAGCACTTTTACCGTCTGATGAAGAGTCTAGCCAAGGGAACATGGCAACGTAGAAGGAAGAGTGTGTTGTAACCCCTGCCAGCATCCCCTCCGGGTGGTCACAGCCCAAGAGCAAGCGGAAATGTGTCTTTAGCTTAGGATAGAATGTGGTAGCCATATTACATTAGGCATTACGAGCACCATTTGAAGCAATGGTCTTCTCTCTCAGTAAATGAAAAACCCTGCAACAAGTTTTAAAAACTGAGGAAAATGGCTTGAGGCTTCGAACAATTTTGCTATTCTCACCTAAAAAATGAGAAAGTAATTAATGGGAGGATTTTGACAGTGCTCATGTCAGTGTTCCAGACATGAGCCCTCTGTCACTAGGGAACTTTTGGTCTCTAATTCTGGGCCAGATTGGTTTTGCAGGACCACATGCCATTGCCCGTAGCGTGACATTGCTGGAAGGCTTGTGTATTTTACGTCTTTGTTACTCCCGTTACCATTTTACTCGAAGGTAGACCAGATAAATGTTATAAAGAATATTTCCAACTATATCTCACAATGTACTAGTGCTGTGGGTGTCCAGAGCTTAGGAGAAAAGTCCAGGACAGAAGATCCGGATGTTTTCCCTTTTATAATACCAGTATTTTTCTCTACAGCAGAGTTGGAATTCTGTGAAGTCCAGAACTGAGAACTCTTACGACAGTTAGACCCTGAATTCTCATAGAGGTTGTTTGTATAACAGAGTGTGAAAGTGCTTTTTTTTTTAAAGATTTTATTTATTTATTTGAGAGAGCGAGAGAGAGCACATGAGAGGGGGGAGGGTCAGAGGGAGAAGCAGACTCCCCGCCGAGCAGGTAGCCCGATGCGGGACTCGATCCCGGGACTCCAGGATCATGACCCGAGCCAAAGGCAGTCGCTTAACCAACTGAGCCACCCAGGTGCCCCGTGAAAGTGCTTTCTTAAGGAGAAAGAGAGAGAGAAAGTTAGTTGATGTGATGTTATGTTGCTGAGACTTTTGTAGTATTGCTCTCATTTCAGTTTTTGGAATAACTGAGCCTCTAACTGATTCTGTACCTCTCCAAAACTCACTTGCAGAATCAGATTTTGTGCTTTCCCACCTAGCGTTCTTTCTACTTCCTGCTTTGGAAAAGTTACTCATTAACTGAGCAAATATTTATTGAGCCCTCACCCATGTTCCACGCTGTCTGTTAGGCACCGGGATGCGGTTGTGAACAAAGCAGATAAAATTCCTGTCTTCTTGATGGAGACACTGTCTTCTCCTAACTTAAGTATACAGAAACCAAGATTGTTCCAACCATCAGTTAGGAGGGAGAAGGATAGAGCAAAGGGAGGGAAGCTTTTGTGGAAGACAAAATGAATGTCAATAGTTAATCTTAGAAAGCACCATTGATCCCTGTCCTCTTGTGTGGTTTGAGTCAGGAGCTGATAGGTTGTGGTCTGCAAGGTTTTGCATCTGTGTAGGCCTCTGACCCGGACGAGTGACTTGCGCAGGACAGAGTCCACACTGTGTTGTGAGTTCCGGTGTAGACTCCTTAAGCTAACATTTCCTATTGGAATGACACTGTCTTGAAAATAGTTGAAATTGCCTTTCATCTTTCTGCATGACTCTCATGAGTCAAAATAAGCAGAAGGCAGTCCTGTGTTTGCTTTCAGTCTTGGCAGATATTTGTTTGATTCTGGACAACCATGGACTAGAAAACTTGTTGATTTAGAGGGACTACTAGAGGAGGAGGGGGAGTAGAGAGTTTGATTGTAGTTGGGCAGCGGTGATGTGGCGGTGAAGGACGGCCATTAAATTGAAGGCTTCCCAAGGCCGTGCGGTGAGAAGAAACATTTGTGGGCCTAGCACATATCCAGCTTTTACAAAGCTCCTTGTACTGAACTTACTGGCTTTTACTCTCGAGCTTTTATTCTCATTTTATCGTTTTACTGGGTGTATACTCTTGGCAGAAAGATACCTCAGCTAATTTGTCTTTCAGATTACGAACCTTTTTTTTTTTTTTAATTTTTTAAAGATTTTATTTATTTGACAGAGAGAGAGAGAGCGAGCAGGGGGAGTAGCAGAGGGAGAAGGAGAAGCAGCCTCCCTGTAGAGCAGGGGAGCCCAATGTGGGACTTGATCCCAGGATCCTGGGATCATGACCTGAACCAAAGGCAGTCGCTTAACCAACTGAGCCACCCAGGCGCCCCTCTAATGAAAATTTATTTCACGTCTCACAGAATGCACATCTCAGACTTGGAAGTTTATTTTGAAAAGTCTGTTTGCAGTGCCAAGCACACATTCATACCAGCATACATAGTTATTTCAGTGATACCATCTTAAAGGGAAAACTTTGGTTCTCAGCTAACAGATTCCTGCCGGAATGTTACAGATCTTTGACAGGCCCTGAGAAAGTCTGCAACATTCTAGAAGAGATCCATTTCATCCAAAGGAGTGGCACTGAGGCCTCAGCCTGGAAAATGATTAACCTAACACTTCATCCCCAACAAAGAGAACTATAGTTGGAGCCCATGTGGGGAGCCCTATCTAGTGTTTAGGGTCAGAGAGGCACCCCCTCTGTTGTTGAAATAAGAAGGATGGCCAAGGTCTGTTGCTGGGACTTGTTTGGCAGTAGGACAGGGTAGCTAGGGCAAAGGGAGCTGTGTGGGAGTTTGTCTAAACAGGGATCAGCAAATACTAGTCCTGATCCAGTCTGCAGTTAACAAAGCCAGAGAAAGCCAGAGATAATGGCAACAGTTCGGTAAATCATGTAGGGTCCCAGACTTAGGAGACTGGAGAAGCAGGAGTGTGTCCTGGGACTGTCCTAGGACAGAAATCCATACAAAGGGGAATAGGCCCTGGTGTCCCAGACTCAGGAGGGGACTTGCTGCCTGCATTGTCCAAGATGTGCTTCCTTCCCAGCTCCAGCCTGTCTCCGGGATCCCAGATCCCTACATGGAAGTGATTGTTCATTCATTCAATCAGCTTTATTAAGCATCCACAATATGTGTGAGGTCCTATGGATACAATGCAGATTTGTCCTTAAGGATGCAGCCTGCTATGGGAGGAGACCAATAAATAACTACAGAAGGGAGAGAACTTCCATGAAAAAGGTGGGAGATACAGTGTGGCACCTGGGTGGCTCAGTTGGTTGAGCACCTGACTCTTGATTTCGATTCAGGTCATGATCTCAGGGTCCTGGGATTGAGTCCTGCGTTGGGCTCTCTGCTCAGCAGGGAGTCTGCTTTTCCCTCTCCCTCTGCCTCTCCCCCAAGCTTGTGCTCTCTCTCACACTCACCCTCTCTCTCAAATAAATCTTTTTTTTTTTTTTTAAAGATTTCATTTATTTATTTGACAGAGAGAGAAATAGCAAGAGCAGGAGCACAAGCAGGGAGAGTGATGGAGGGAGAAGCAGGCTTCCCGCCGAGCAGGGAGCCCGATGCGAGGCTCGATCCCAGGACCCTGGGATCATGACCTGAGCCGAAGGCAGAGCCACCCAGGCGCCCCTCTCTCAAATAAATCTTAATCTAAATAAAATCTTAAGAAAAGAAATCCTCTCCCTCTCCCTCTCCCCTGCTCTCTCTTAAAAAAAAAAAAAACTTCTTGGGGCGCCTGGGTGGCTCAGTTGGTTAAGCGACTGCCTTCGGCTCAGGTCATGATCCTGGAGTCCCAGGATCAAGTCCCGCATCGGGCTCCCTGCTCAGCAGGGAGTCTGCTTCTCCCTCTGACCCTCTTCCCTCTCGTGCTCTCTCTTTCAAATAAATAAATAAAATCTTTAAAAAAAAAAAAAAACTTCTTAAAGAAAAAAAAGGGTGGCAGATATAGAAAGAGCACATGTTATAATTTGCCCCAGACAGCCTGGCATTCCTGTTGAATCCTCGTAATTATTGATAGTGCCCCTTGCATTCCCAGAGGTGTCTGAGTTTGGGCCCCCAGTGGGTAAGGTGCTTGGGCATGTCGGGAAAAGGTGTGCAGTCCTGCCTGAGGAGCTAGAAGACGGGACAGTGGGAGTCTTGTATGATGAATCTGCCATATAGATAAGGAATAGGATTCTAGACCCAGGAAATAATTTTCCCATTCGAGGAAGCAGTGTTAGTTCCGTCGTTCAGTATTTGCTACTTGAGTGCCTGCCGTGTGCCAAGTACGAGTTCTTCAGGTGCTGTGCAAAATCTCAGCCCCTTTGGGCTTCTGTTCTAGAAGGGAGAGAGACAGTAAGCAAGAGAAGTAAATAAAATAAAGGATGTTTTAGATTGTGACAGATGCTCCGGAGAGTGGCTGGGCTTCCTCTCTGCCACTCTCGTGTCGCCTGATTCCCAGTGTGGGGGCACAGTGGCCTGTGTGGACTTAGGGAAGAGGATGCATATCGAGGCACACATTCCCAATATTGGATTCTTCCTGCTCATGCTCAGTCACATAGCATTTACTGTTTTTATAATAGTGCTTCTGAAAGGTTTTAGGTAAAATTTGAATTCCTCAGTGATGTATGAACTCCCCATGTAGCTGTTTTATTTTTAAGGTAATAATTTGTGTCCAGTTGTCCAGGCCTCATAACTTGCTCGCTCTGTGTTGCTTTGATCTGAACTTCCTCATCAAGTGATTAAGATTTGGGAAGCAGATAGACCAGCTTTGCTGTGTGCTAACTCCCCACCCCCGTGTTTTCTGCATTCAGGGTCCTTGGGTAGATGTGTATACATTTATTTATTTATTTACTTATTTGTTTACCGACCTATTTATTTTTAAGATTTATTTATTTGTTAGAGAGAGCATGCGCATGCATGCATGGGGCGGGGCAGGGGAGGGGCAGAGGGAGAGAGAGAATCTCAGGCAGACTCCCCACTGAGCGCAGAGCCCTGTGCGGGGTTCCATCCCATGACCCCGAGATCACGACCTGAGCCGAAATCAAGAGTCAGATGCTCAACCCACCGATCCTCCCAGGCTCCCCTACATGTGTATATTACTAAGAGAGTACAGGTTTTGTTTTTTGGCTTTTTTTAGTGTTGTTGTTTTATTCCTCAAACCTGATGGCTTAAGATGTCAACATTGAGGGCGCCTGGGTGGCTCAGTTGGTTAGGCGGCTGCCTTCGGCTCAGGTCATGATCCTGGAGTCCCGGGATCGAGTCCC